>NC_056446.1:41136214-41159568 GCF_018296145.1 Oncorhynchus tshawytscha | reverse complement strand
TTTCAAACTAGATATATTCTCTGTTCCATTTCAAACTAGATATATTCTCTGTTCCATTTCAAACTAGATATATTCTCTGTTCCATTTCAAACTAGATATATTCTCTGTTCCATTTCAAACTATATTCTCTGTTCCATTCCAAACTAGATATATTCTCTGTTCCAAACTTCCAGATTCTCAAAACTAGATATATTTCAAACTAGATTCTCTGTTCCATTCAAACTATCCAGATTCTCTGTTCCATTTCAAACTAGATATATTCTCTGTTCCATTTCAAACTAGATATATTCTCTGTTCCATTTCAAACTAGAGATATCTCTGTTCCATTCCAAACTCAGATTCTTCTGTTCCATTTCTAAATAGATTCTCTGTTCCATTTCAAACTATCCAGATTCTCTGTTCCATTTCAAACTAGATCTCTTTCCATTTCAAACTAGATTCCATTCCAAACTAGATATATTCTCAGATTCTCTGTTCCATTTCAAACTAGATATATTCTCTGTTCCATTTCAAACTAGATATATTCTCTGTTCCATTTCAAACTAGATATATTCTCTGTTCCATTTCAAACTAGATATATTCTCTGTTCCATTCCAAACTAGATATATTCTCTGTTCCATTCCAAACTATCCGGATTCTCTGTTCCATTTCAAACTAGATATATTCTCTGTTCCATTTCAAACTAAATAGATTCTCTGTTCCATGTCAAACTATCCAGATTCTCTGTTCCATTTCAAACTAAATAGATTCTCTGTTCCATTTCAAACTATATAGATTCTCTGTTCCATTTCAAACTAGATATATTCTCTGTTCCATTTCAAACTAGATATATTCTCTGTTCCATTTCAAACTAAATAGATTCTCTGTTCCATTCAAACTATCCAGATTCTCTGTTCCATTTCAAACTAAATAGATTCTCTGTTCCATTTCAAACTAGATATTCTCTGTTCCATTTCAAACTAGATAGATTCTCTGTTCCATTTCAAACTAGATATAGATTCTCTGTTCCATTTCAAACTAGATATATTCTCTGTTCCATTTCAAACTATCCAGATTCTCTGTTCCATTTCAAACTAGATATATTCTCTGTTCCATTTCAAACTAGATATATTCTCTGTTCCATTTCCATTCAAACTAGATATATTCTCTTCCAAACTATAGATTCTCTGTTCCATTTCAAACTAGATATATTCTCTGTTCCATTTCAAACTAGATAGATTCTCTGTTCCATTTCAAACTAGATATATTCTCTGTTCCATTTCAAACTATATATTCTCTGTTCCATTTCAAACTAGATATATTCTCTGTTCCATTTCAAACTAGATATATTCTCTGTTCCATTTCAAACTAGATATATTCTCTGTTCCATTTCAAACTAGATATATTCTCTGTTCCATTTCAAACTATTTCAAACTAGATAGATATATTCTCTGTTCCATTTCAAACTAGATATATTCTCTGTTCCATTCCAAACTAGATATATTCTCTGTTCCATTTCAAACTAGATATATTCTCTGTTCCATTTCAAACTAGATATATTCTCTGTTCCATTTCAAACTATCCAGATTCTCTGTTCCATTCCAAACTAGATATATTCTCTGTTCCATTTCAAACTAGATATATTCTCTGTTCCATTTCAAACTAAATAGATTCTCTGTTCCATGTCAAACTATCCAGATTCTCTGTTCCATTTCAAACTAAATATATTCTCTGTTCCATTTCAAACTATCCAGATTCTCTGTTCCATTTCAAACTAGATATATTCTCTGTTCCATTTCAAACTATATATATTCTCTGTTCCATTTCAAACTAGATATATTCTCTGTTCCATTTCAAACTAGATATATTCTCTGTTCCATTTCAAACTAGATATATTCTCTGTTCCATTTCAAACTAGAGATTCTCTGTTCCATTTCAAACTAGATATATTCTCTGTTCCATTTCAAACTAGATATATTCTCTGTTCCATTTCAAACTAGATATATTCTCTGTTCCATTTCAAACTATTTCTCTGTTCCATTTCAAACTAGATATATTCTCTGTTCCATTTCAAACTAGATATATTCTCTGTTCCATTTCAAACTCTGTTCCATTTCAAACTAGATATATTCTCTGTTCCATTTCAAACTAGATATATTCTCTGTTCCATTTCAAACTAGATATATCTCTGTTCCATTCCAAACTAGATATATTCTCTGTTCCATTCTATAGATTCTCTGTTCCATTTCAAACTAGATATATTCTCTGTTCCATTTCAAACTAGATATATTCTCTGTTCCATTTCAAACTAGATATATTCTCTGTTCCATTTCAAACTAGATATATCTCTGTTCCATTTCAAACTAGATATATTCTCTGTTCCATTTCAAACTAGATATATTCTCTGTTCCATTTCAAACTAGATATATTCTCTGTTCCATTTTCCATTTCAAACTAGATATATTCTCTGTTCCATTTCAAACTAGATATATTCTCTGTTCCATTTCAAACTAGATATATTCTCTGTTCCATTTCTATAGATTCTCTGTTCCATTTCAAACTAGATATATTCTCTGTTCCATTCTCTGTTCCAACTAGATATATTCTCTGTTCCATTTCAAACTAGATAGATTCTCTGTTCCATTTCAAACTATAGATTCTCTGTTCCATTTCAAACTAGATATATTCTCTGTTCCATTTCAAACTATTTCCAGATGATCTCTGTTCCATCTCTGTTCCATTTCAAACTATATATTCCAGATTCTCTGTTCCATTTCAAACTAGATATATTCTCTGTTCCATTTCAAACTAGATCATTTCAAACTAGATATATTCTCTGTTCCATTTCAAACTAGATATATTCTCTGTTCCATTTCAAACTAGATATATTCTCTGTTCCATTTCAAACTAGATATATTCTCTGTTCCATTTCAAACTAATATATTCTCTGTTCCATTTCAAACTAGATATATTCTCTGTTCCATTTCAAACTAGATATATTCTCTGTTCCATTCCAAACTAGATATATTCTCTGTTCCATTTCAAACTAGATATATTCTCTGTTCCATTTCAAACTAGATATATTCTCTGTTCCATTTCAAACTATATATATTCTCTGTTCCATTTCAAACTAGATATATTCTCTGTTCCATTTCAAACTAGATATATTCTCTGTTCCATTTCAAACTATCCAGATTCTCTGTTCCATTTCAAACTAGATATATTCTCTGTTCCATTTCAAACTAGATATATTCTCTGTTCCATTCCAAACTAGATATATTCTCTGTTCCATTTCAAACTAGATATATTCTCTGTTCCATTCCAAACTATCCAGATTCTCTGTTCCATTTCAAACTAGATATATTCTCTGTTCCATTTCAAACTAGATATCTCTGTTCCATTCTAGATATATTCTCTGTTCCATTTCAAACTATCCAGATTCTCTGTTCCATTTCAAACTAGATATATTCTCTGTTCCATTTCAAACTAGATATATTCTCTGTTCCATTTCAAACTAGATATATTCTCTGTTCCATTTCAAACTAGATATATTCTCTGTTCCATTTCAAACTAGATATATTCTCTGTTCCATTTCAAACTAGATATATTCTCTGTTCCATTTCAAACTAGATATATTCTCTGTTCCATTTCAAACTAGATATATTCTCTGTTCCATTTCAAACTAGATATATTCCTATATTCTCTGTTCCATTTCAAACTAGATATATTCTCTGTTCCATTTCAAACTATCTCTGTTCCATTTCAAACTAGATATCTCTGTTCCATTTCAAACTAGATATATTCTCTGTTCCATTTCAAACTAGATATATTCTCTGTTCCATTTCAAACTAGATATATTCTCTGTTCCATTTCAAACTAGATAGATTCTCTGTTCCATTCTAGATAGATTCTCTGTTCCATTTCAAACTAGATATATTCTCTGTTCCATTTCAAACTATTTCTCTGTTCCATTTCAAACTAGATATATTCTCTGTTCCATTTCAAACTAGATAGATTCTCTGTTCCATTTCAAACTAGATATATTCTCTGTTCCATTTCAAACTAGATATATTCTCTGTTCCATTTCAAACTAGATATATTCTCTGTTCCATTTCAAACTAGATATATTCTCTGTTCCATTTCAAACTAAATAGATTCTCTGTTCCATTTCAAACTATCCAGATTCTCTGTTCCATTTCAAACTAGATATATTCTCTGTTCCATTTCAAACTAAATAGATTCTCTGTTCCATTTCAAACTATCCAGATTCTCTGTTCCATTTCAAACTAGATATATTCTCTGTTCCATTTCAAACTCTCCAGATTCTCTGTTCCATTTCAAACTAAATAGATTCTCTGTTCCATTCCAAACTATACGGATTCTCTGTTCCATTCCGAACTAGATATATTCTCTGTTCCATTTCAAACTAGATATATTCTCTGTTCCATTTCAAACTAGATATATTCTCTGTTCCATTTCAAACTAGATATATTCTCTGTTCCATTCCAAACTAGATATATTCTCTGTTCCATTTCAAACTAGATATATTCTCTGTTCCATTTCAAACTAGATATATTCTCTGTTCCATTTCAAACTAGATATATTCTCTGTTCCATTTCAAACTAGATATATTCTCTGTTCCATTTCAAACTATCCAGATTCTCTGTTCCATTTCAAACTAGATATATTCTCTGTTCCATTTCAAACTAGATATATTCTCTGTTCCATTTCAAACTAGATATATTCTCTGTTCCATTCCAAACTATACGGATTCTCTGTTCCATTTCAAACTAGATATATTCTCTGTTCCATTTCAAACTAGATATATTCTCTGTTCCATTTCAAACTAGATATATTCTCTGTTCCATTTCAAACTAGATATATTCTCTCCATTCCATTTCAAACTAGATATTCTCTGTTCCATTTCAAACTAGATATATTCTCTGTTCCATTTCAAACTAGATAGATTCTCTGTTCCATTTCAAACTAGATATATTCTCTGTTCCATTTCAAACTAGATATATTCTCTGTTCCATTTCAAACTAGATATTTCATTTCAAACTAGATATATTCTCTGTTCCATTCAAACAAACTAGATAGATTCTCTGTTCCATTTCAAACTAGATATTCTCTGTTCCATTTCAAACTAGATATATTCTCTGTTCCATTTCAAACTAGATATATTCTCTGTTCCATTTCAAACTATCCAGATTCTCTGTTCCATTTCAAACTAGATATATTCTCTGTTCCATTTCAAACTAGATATATTCTCTGTTCCATTTCAAACTAGATATATTCTCTGTTCCATTTCAAACTAGATATATTCTCTGTTCCATTTCAAACTAGATATATTCTCTGTTCCATTCCAAACTAGATATATTCTCTGTTCCATTTCAAACTTCTCTCTTTCCATTTCAAACTAAATAGATTCTCTGTTCCATTTCAAACTATAGATTCTCTGTTCCATTTCAAACTAAATAGATTCTCTGTTCCATTTCAAACTATAGATTCTCTGTTCCATTTCAAACTATAGATTCTCTGTTCCATTTCAAACTAGATAGATTCTCTGTTCCATTTCAAACTATTCCAGATTCTCTGTTCCATTTCAAACTAGAATATTCTCTGTTCCATTCCAAACTAGATATATTCTCTGTTCCATTTCAAACTAGATATATTCTCTGTTCCATTTCAAACTAGATATATTCTCTGTTCCATTTCAAACTAGATATATTCTCTGTTCCATTTCAAACTAGATATATTCTCTGTTCTTCTGATTCCTCTGTTCCATTTCAAACTATCCAGATATATTCTCTGTTCCATTTCAAACTAGATAGATTCTCTGTTCCATTTCAAACTAGATATATTCTCTGTTCCATTCAAACTAGATATATTCTCTGTTCCATTTCAAACTAGATATATTCTCTGTTCCATTTCAAACTAGATTCTCTGTTCCATTTCAAACTAAACTAGATATATTCTCTGTTCCATTTCAAACTAGATATATTCTCTGTTCCATTTCAAACTAGATATATTCTCTGTTCCATTTCAAACTAGATATATTCTCTGTTCCATTTCAAACTAGATATATTCTCTGTTCCATTTCAAACTAGATATTTCTCTGTTCCATTTCAAAAACAGATATATTCTCTGTTCCATTTCAAACTAGATATATTCTCTGTTCCATTTCAAACTAGATATATTCTCTGTTCCATTTCAAACTATTTCAAACTAGATATATTCTCTGTTCCATTTCAAACTATATAGATTCTCTGTTCCATTTCAAACTAGATATATTCTCTGTTCCATTTCAAACTAGATATATTCTCTGTTCCATTTCAAACTAGATATATTCTCTGTTCCATTTCAAACTAGATATATTCTCTGTTCCATTTCAAACTAGATATATTCTCTGTTCCATTTCAAACTAAATAGATTCTCAGATCCATTCCAAACTATCCAGATTCTCTGTTCCATTCCAAACTAGATATATTCTCTGTTCCATTTCAAACTATCCAGATTCTCTGTTCCATTCCAAACTAGATATATTCTCTGTTCCATTTCAAACTATCCAGATTCTCTGTTCCATTCCAAACTAGATATATTCTCTGTTCCATTTCAAACTAGATATATTCTCTGTTCCATTTCAAACTAGATATATTCTCTGTTCCATTTCAAACTAGATATATTCTCTGTTCCATTTCAAACTAGATATATTCTCTGTTCCATTCCAAACTAGATATATTCTCTGTTCCATTTCAAACTAGATATATTCTCTGTTCCATTTCAAACTAGATATATTCTCTGTTCCATTCCAAACTAGATAGATTCTCTGTTCCATTTCAAACTATCCAGATTCTCTGTTCCATGTCAAACTATCCAGATTCTCTGTTCCATTTCAAACTAGATAGATTCTCTGTTCCATTTCAAACTAGATAGATTCTCTGTTCCATTTCAAACTAGATATATTCTCTGTTCCATTCCAAACTAGATATATTCTCTGTTCCATTTCAAACTAGATATATTCTCTGTTCCATGTCAAACTATCCAGATTCTCTGTTCCATTTCAAACTAGATATATTCTCTGTTCCATTTCAAACTAGATATATTCTCTGTTCCATTCCAAACTAGATATATTCTCTGTTCTATTCCAAACTATCCAGATTCTCTGTTCCATTTCAAACTATCCAGATTCTCTGTTCCATTCCAAACTAGATATATTCTCTGTTCCATTTCAAACTATCCAGATTCTCTGTTCCATTTCAAACTAGATATATTCTCTGTTCCATTTCAAACTAGATATATTCTCTGTTCCATTTCCAAACTAGATATATTCTCTGTTCCATTTCAAACTATATATATTCTCTGTTCCATTTCAAACTAGATATATTCTCTGTTCCATTTCAAACTAGATATATTCTCTGTTCCATTTCAAACTAGATATATTCTCTGTTCCATTTCAAACTAGATATATTCTCTGTTCCATTTCAAACTATATATTCTCTGTTCCATTTCAAACTAGATATATTCTCTGTTCCATTTCAAACTAGATATATTCTCTGTTCCATTTCAAACTAGATATATTCTCTGTTCTGTTCCATTTCAAACTAGATATATTCTCTGTTCCATTTCAAACTAGATATATTCTCTGTTCCATTCCAAACTAGATCCAGATTCTCTGTTCCATTTCAAACTAGATATATTCTCTGTTCCATTTCAAACTAGATATATTCTCTGTTCCATTTCAAACTATAGATTCTCTGTTCCATTTCAAACTAGATAGATTCTCTGTTCCATTTCAAACTAAATATCTCTGTTCCATTTCAAACTATTTCTCTGTTCCATTTCAAACTAGATAGATTCTCTGTTCCATTTCAAACTATCCAGATATATTCTCTGTTCCATTTCAAACTAGATATATTCTCTGTTCCATTTCAAACTAGATATATTCTCTGTTCCATTTCAAACTAGATATATTCTCTGTTCCATTTCAAACTAGATATATATCTTCTCTGTTCCATTTCAAACTAGATATATTCTCTGTTCCATTTCAAACTAGATATATTCTCTGTTCCATTTCAAACTAGATATATTCTCTGTTCCATTCCAAACTAACCATTTCTCTGTTCCATTTCAAACTATAGATTCTCTGTTCCATTTCAAACTAGATATATTCTCTGTTCCATTTCAAACTAGATTCTCTGTTCCATTCTCTGTTCCATTTCAAACTAGATATATTCTCTGTTCCATTTCAAACTAGATATATTCTCTGTTCCATTTCAAACTAGATATATTCTCTGTTCCATTTCAAACTAGATATATTCTCTGTTCCATTTCAAACTAGATATATTCTCTGTTCCATTTCAAACTAGATATATTCTCTGTTCCATTTCAAACTAGATATATTCTCTGTTCCATTTCAAACTAGATATATTCTCTGTTCCATTTCAAACTAGATATATTCTCTGTTCCATTTCAAACTAGATATATTCTCTGTTCCATTTCAAACTAGATATATTCTCTGTTCCATTTCCAGATTCTCTGTTCCAAAACTAGATATATTCTCTGTTCCATTTCAAACTAGATATATTCTCTGTTCCATTTCAAACTAGATATATTCTCTGTTCCATTTCAAACTAGATATATTCTCTGTTCCATTCAAACTTCTGTTCCATTTCAAACTAGATTTCTCTGTTCCATTTCAAACTAGATATATTCTCTGTTCCATTTCAAACTAGATATATTCTCTGTTCCATTTCAAACTAGATATTTCAAACTAGATCTCTGTTCCATTTCAAACTAAGATTCTCTGTTCCATTTCAAACTAGATAGATTCTCTGTTCCATTTCAAACTAGATAGATTCTCTGTTCCATTTCAAACTAGATAGATTCTCTGTTCCATTTCAAACTAGATATATTCTCTGTTCCATTTCAAACTAGATATATTCTCTGTTCCATTTCAAACTAGATATATTCTCTGTTCCATTTCAAACTAAATAGATTCTCTGTTCCATTTCAAACTAACCAGATTCTCTGTTCCATTTCAAACTAGATATATTCTCTGTTCCATTCCAAACTAGATATATTCTCTGTTCCATTCCAAACTAACCAGATTCTCTGTTCCATTTCAAACTATCCAGATTCTCTGTTCCATTCCAAACTAGATATATTCTCTGTTCCATTTCAAACTAGATATATTCTCTGTTCCATTTCAAACTAGATATATTCTCTGTTCCATTCCAAACTAGATATATTCTCTGTTCCATTTCAAACTAGATATATTCTCTGTTCCATTTCAAACTAGATATATTCTCTGTTCCATTCCAAACTAGATATATTCTCTGTTCCATTTCAAACTAGATATATTCTCTTTTCCATTCCAAACTAGATATATTCTCTGTTCCATTCCAAACTATCCGGATTCTCTGTTCCATTTCAAACTAGATATATTCTCTGTTCCATTTCAAACTAGATATATTCTCTGTTCCATTTCAAACTAGATATATTCTCTGTTCCATTTCAAACTAGATAGATTCTCTGTTCCATTTCAAACTAGATATATTCTCTGTTCCATTTCAACTAGATATATTCTCTGTTCCATTTCAAACTAGATATATTCTCTGTTCCATTTCAAACTAAATAGATTCTCTGTTCCATTCAAACTAGATTCTCTGTTCCATTTCAAACTAGATATATTCTCTGTTCCATTTCAAACTAGATAGATTCTCTGTTCCATTTCAAACTAGATATATTCTCTGTTCCATTTCAAACTAGATATATTCTCTGTTCCATTTCAAACTAGATATATTCTCTGTTCCATTTCAAACTAGATATATTCTCTGTTCCATTCAAACTAGATATATTCTCTGTTCCATTTCAAACTAATACTATTCCAAACTAGATATATTCTCTGTTCCATTTCAAACTAGATATATTCTCTGTTCCATTTCAAACTAGATATATTCTCTGTTCCATTCAAACTAGATATAGATTCTCTGTTCCATTTCAAACTAGATATATTCTCTGTTCCATTTCAAACTATCCAGATTCTCTGTTCCATTTCAAACTAGATATATTCTCTGTTCCATTTCAAACTATCCAGATTCTCTGTTCCATTTCAAACTAGATAGATTCTCTGTTCCATTCCAAACTAGATATATTCTCTGTTCCATTTCAAACTATCCAGATTCTCTGTTCCATTTCAAACTAGATATATTCTCTGTTCCATTTCAAACTATCCAGATTCTCTGTTCCATTTCAAACTAGATATATTCTCTGTTCCATTTCAAACTATCCATTTCAAACTATCCAGATTCTCCGTTCCATTTCAAACTAGATATATTCTCTGTTCCATTTCAAACTAGATATATTCTCTGTTCCATTCCAAACTAGATATATTCTCTGTTCCATTTCAAACTAGATATATTCTCTGTTCCATTCCAAACTAGATATATTCTCTGTTCCATTCCAAACTATCCAGATTCTCTGTTCCATTTCAAACTAGATATATTCTCTGTTCCATTTCAAACTATCCAGATTCTCTGTTCCATTCCAAACTAGATATATTCTCTGTTCCATTCCAAACTAACCAGATTCTCTGTTCCATTTCAAACTATCCAGATTCTCTGTTCCATTTCAAACTAGATATATTCTCTGTTCCATTTCAAACTAGATATATTCTCTGTTCCATTTCAAACTAGATATATTCTCTGTTCCATTTCAAACTAGATATATTCTCTGTTCCATTCCAAACTAGATATATTCTCTGTTCCATTTCAAACTAGATATATTCTCTGTTCCATTTCAAACTAGATATATTCTCTGTTCCATTTCAAACTAGATATATTCTCTGTTCCATTTCAAACTAGATATATTCTCTGTTCCATTTCAAACTAGATATATTCTCTGTTCCATTTCAAACTAGATATATTCTCTGTTCCATTTCAAACTAGATATATTCTCTGTTCCATTTAGATAAATTTCAAACTATAGATTCTCTGTTCCATTTCAAACTAGATATATTCTCTGTTCCATTCCAAACTAGATATATTCTCTGTTCCATTTCAAACTAATAGATTCTCTGTTCCATTCCAAACTAGATATATTCTCTGTTCCATTTCAAACTAGATTATTCTCTGTTCCATTTCAAACTAGATATATTCTCTGTTCCATTTCAAACTAATAGATTCTCTGTTCCATTTCAAACTAGATTCTCTGTTCCATTTCAAACTAGATATATTCTCTGTTCCATTTCAAACTAGATATATTCTCTGTTCCATTTCAAACTAGATATATTCTCTGTTCCATTTCAAACTAGATATATTCTCTGTTCCATTTCAAACTAGATATATTCTCTGTTCCATTTCAAACTAGATATATTCTCTGTTCCATTTCAAACTAGATATATTCTCTGTTCCATTTCAAACTAGATATATTCTCTGTTCCATTTCAAACTAGATATTCATTCTTCTGTTCCATTCCAAACTAGATATATTCTCTGTTCCATTTCAAACTATCTCTGTTCCATTTCAAACTATCCAGATTCTCTGTTCCATTTCAAACTAGATATATTCTCTGTTCCATTTCAAACTATAGATTCTCTGTTCCATTTCAAACTAGATTCTCTGTTCCATATTCTCTGTTCCATTTCAAACTAGATATATTCTCTGTTCCATTTCAAACTAGATTATTCTCTGTTCCATTTCAAACTAGATATATTCTCTGTTCCATTTCAAACTAGATATATTCTCTGTTCCATTTCAAACTAGATATATTCTCTGTTCCATTTCAAACTAGATATATTCTCTGTTCCATTTCAAAACTAGATATATTCTCTGTTCCATTTCTCTGTTCCAAAACTATATTCTCTGTTCCATTTCAAACTAGATAGATTCTCTGTTCCATTTCAAACTAGATATATTCTCTGTTCCATTTCAAACTAGATATATTCTCTGTTCCATTTCAAACTAGATATATTCTCTGTTCCATGTCAAACTAACCAGATTCTCTGTTCCATTTCAAACTATCCAGATTCTCTGTTCCATTCCAAACTAGATATATTCTCTGTTCCATTTCAAACTATCCAGATTCTCTGTTCCATTTCAAACTAGATATATTCTCTGTTCCATTTCAAACTATATATTCTCTGTTCCATTTCAAACTAAATATTCTCTGTTCCATTTCAAACTATATATTCTCTGTTCCATTTCAAACTATCCAGATTCTAGATATATTCTCTGTTCCATTTCAAACTAGATATATTCTCTGTTCCATTTCAAACTAGATATATTCTCTGTTCCATTTCAAACTAGATATATTCTCTGTTCCATTTCAAACTAGATATATTCTCTGTTCCATTTCAAACTAGATATATTCTCTGTTCCATTTCAAACTAGATATATTCTCTGTTCCATTTCAAACTAGATATATTCTCTGTTCCATTTCAAACTAGATATATTCTCTGTTCCATTTCAAACTAGATATATTCTCTGTTCCATTTCAAACTAGATATATTCTCTGTTCCATTTCAAACTAGATATATTCTCTGTTCCATTATATTCTCTGTTCCATTTCAAATATTCTATTTCAAACTAGATATATTCTCTGTTCCATTTCAAACTAGATATATTCTCTGTTCCATTTCAAACTAGATAAACTATTCTCTGTTCCATTTCAAACTAGATATATTCTCTGTTCCATTTCAAACTAGATATATTCTCTGTTCCATTTCAAACTAGATATATTCTCTGTTCCATTTCAAACTAGATATATTCTCTGTTCCATTTCAAACTAGATATATTCTCTGTTCCATTTCAAACTAGATATATTCTCTGTTCCATTTCAAACTAGATATATTCTCTGTTCCATTTCAAACTAGATATATTCTCTGTTCCATTTCAAACTAGATATATTCTCTGTTCCATTTCAAACTAGATATATTCTCTGTTCCATTTCAAACTAGATATATTCTCTGTTCCATTCCAAACTAGATATATTCTCTGTTCCATTTCAAACTATCCAGATTCTCTGTTCCATTTCAAACTAGATATATTCTCTGTTCCATTTCAAACTAGATATATTCTCTGTTCCATTTCAAACTAGATATATTCTCTGTTCCATTTCAAACTAGATATATTCTCTGTTCCATTTCAAACTAGATATATTCTCTGTTCCATTCCAAACTAAATAGATTCTCTGTTCCATTTCAAACTATCTATTTCAAACTAGATATATTCTCTGTTCCATTTCAAACTAGATATATTCTCTGTTCCATTTCAAACTAGATATTCCATTTCTAGATATATTCTCTGTTCCATTTCAAACTAGATATATTCTCTGTTCCATTTCAAACTAGATATATTCTCTGTTCCATTCCAAACTAGATATATTCTCTGTTCTATTCTCTGTTCTATTCCAAACTATCCAGATTCTCTGTTCCATTTCAAACTATCCAGATTCTCTGTTCCATTCCAAACTAGATATATTCTCTGTTCCATTTCAAACTATCCAGATTCTCTGTTCCATTCCAAACTAGATATATTCTCTGTTCCATTTCAAACTATCCAGATTCTCTGTTCCATTCCAAACTAGATATATTCTCTGTTCCATTTCAAACTAGATATATTCTCTGTTCCATTTCAAACTAGATATATTCTCTGTTCCATTTCAAACTAGATATATTCTCTGTTCCATTTCAAACTAGATATATTCTCTGTTCCATTTCAAACTAGATATATTCTCTGTTCCATTTCAAACTAGATATGTTCTCTGTTCCATTTCAAACTAGATATATTCTCTGTTCCATTTCAAACTAGATATATTCTCTGTTCCATGTCAAACTATCCAGATTCTCTGTTCCATTTCAAACTAGATATGTTCTCTGTTCCATTTCAAACTAGATATATTCTCTGTTCCATTTCAAACTAGATATATTCTCTGTTCCATTTCAAACTAAATAGATTCTCTGTTCCATTCAGATTCTCATTTCAAACTAAACTATTTCTCTGTTCCATTTCAAACTAAATTCTAGTTCCATTTCAAACTATATATTCTCTGTTCCATTTCAAACTATCCAGATTCTCTGTTCCATTTCAAACAAACTAGATATATTCTCTGTTCCATTTCAAACTAGATATATTCTCTGTTCCATTTCAAACTAGATATATTCTCTGTTCCATTTCAAACTAGATATATTCTCTGTTCCATTCAAACAAACTCTCTGTTCCATTTCAAACTAGATATATTCTCTGTTCCATTTCAAACTAGATATATTCTCTGTTCCATTCAAACTATCCAGATTCTCTGTTCCATTTCAAACTAAACTCTGTTCCATTTCTAAACTATTCTAGATTCTCTGTTCCATTTCAAACTAAGATTCTCTGTTCCATTTCAAACTTCTTCTCTGTTCCATTTCAAACTAGATATATTCTCTGTTCCATTTCAAACTAGATATATTCTCTGTTCCATTTCAAACTAGATATATTCTCTGTTCCATTCAAACTATCCAGATTCTCTGTTCCATTTCAAACTAGATATATTCTCTGTTCCATTTCAAACTAGATATATTCTCTGTTCCATTTCAAACTAGATATATTCTCTGTTCCATTCCAAACTAGATTCTCTGTTCCATTTCAAACTTCTCTGTTTCCATTTCAAACTAGATATATTCTCTGTTCCATTTCAAACTAGATATATTCTCTGTTCCATTTCAAACTAGATATATTCTCTGTTCCATTTCAAACTAGATATATTCTCTGTTCCATTCCAAACTAGATATATTCTCTGTTCCATTTCAAACTAGATATATTCTCTGTTCCATTTCAAACTATCCGGATTCTCTGTTCCATTTCAAACTAGATATATTCTCTGTTCCATTTCAAACTAGATAGATTCTCTGTTCCATTTCAAACTAACTAGATTCTCTGTTCCATTTCAAACTATCCAGATTCTCTGTTCCATTTCAAACTAGATATATTCTCTGTTCCATTCCAAACTAGATATATTCTCTGTTCCATTTCAAACTAACCAGATTCTCTGTTCCATTTCAAACTAGATATATTCTCTGTTCCATTTCAAACTAGATATATTCTCTGTTCCATTCCAAACTAGATATATTCTCTGTTCCATTTCAAACTAGATATATTCTCTGTTCCATTCCAAACTAGATATTTCAAACTAGATAGATTCTCTGTTCCATTTCAAACTATCCAGATATATTCTCTGTTCCATTCAAACTAGATATATTCTCTGTTCCATTTCAAACTAGATATATTCTCTGTTCCATTTCAAACTAGATATATTCTCTGTTCCATTTCAAACTAGATATATTCTCTGTTCCATTTCAAACTAGATATATTCTATTTCCAAACTAGATATATTCTCTGTTCCATTTCAAACTAGATATATTCTCTGTTCCATTTCAAACTAGATATATTCTCTGTTCCATTTTAAACTAGATATATTCTCTGTTCCAAACTAGATATATTCTCTGTTCCATTTCAAACTAGATATATTCTCTGTTCCATTTCAAACTAGATATAGATTCTCTGTTCCATTTCAAACTAGATATATTCTCTGTTCCATTTCAAACTAGATTCTCTGTTCCATTCTAGATATATTCTCTGTTCCATTTCAAACTAGATATATTCTCTGTTCCATTTCAAACTAGATATATTCTCTGTTCCATTTCAAACTAGATTCTCTGTTCCATTTCAAACTAGATATATTCTCTGTTCCATTTCAAACTAGATATATTCTCTGTTCCATTTCAAACTAGATATATTCTCTGTTCCATTTCAAACTAGATATCTCTGTTCCATTTCAAACTAGATATATTCTCTGTTCCATTTCAAACTAGATATATTCTCTGTTCCATTTCAAACTAGATATATTCTCTGTTCCATTTCAAACTAGATATATTCTCTGTTCCATTTCAAACTAGATATTCTCTGTTCCATTTCAAACTAGATATATTCTCTGTTCCATTTCAAACTATAGATTCTCTGTTCCATTCAAACTAGATATATTCTCTGTTCCATTTCAAACTAGATATATTCTCTGTTCCATTTCAAACTAGATATATTCTCTGTTCCATTTCAAACTAGATAGATTCTCTGTTCCATTTCAAACTAGATATATTCTCTGTTCCATTTCAAACTAGATATATTCTCTGTTCCATTTCAAACTAGATATATTCTCTGTTCCATTTCAAACTAGATATATTCTCTGTTCCATTTCAAACTATTTCTCTGTTCCATTTCAAACTAGATATATTCTCTGTTCCATTTCAAACTAGATAGATTCTCTGTTCCATTTCCAAACTAGATATATTCTCTGTTCCATTTCAAACTATTATATTCTCTGTTCCATTTCAAACTAGATATATTCTCTGTTCCATTTCAAACTAGATATATTCTCTGTTCCATTCCAAACTATTCTCTGTTCCATTTCAAACTAGATATATTCTCTGTTCCATTTCAAACTATAGATTCTCTGTTCCATTTCAAACTAAACTAGTTCCATTTCAAACTATCTCTGTTCCATTTCAAACTAGATATATTCTCTGTTCCATTCAAACTAGATATATTCTCTGTTCCATTCAAACAAATTCTATTTCAAACTAGATATATTCTCTGTTCCATTTCAAACTAGATTCTCTGTTCCATTTCAAACTAGATATATTCTCTGTTCCATTTCAAACTAGATATATTCTCTGTTCCATTTCAAACTAGATATATTCTCTGTTCCATTTCAAACTAGATATATTCTCTGTTCCATTTCAAACTAGATATATTCTCTGTTCCATTTCAAACTAGATATATTCTCTGTTCCATTTCAAACTAGATATATTCTCTGTTCCATTTCAAACTATTTCATATATTCTCTGTTCCATTTCAAACTAGATATATTCTCTGTTCCATTTCAAACTAGATATATTCTCTGTTCCATTTTTCAAACTAGATATATTCTTTCTGTTCCATTTCAAACTAGATATATTCTCTGTTCCATTTCAAACTAGATATATTCTCTGTTCCATTTCAAACTAGATATATTCTCTGTTCCATTTCAAACTAGATATATTCTCTGTTCCATTTCAAACTAGATATATTCTCTGTTCCATTTCAAACTAGATATATTCTCTGTTCCATTTCAAACTAGATATATTCTCTGTTCCATTTCAAACTAGATATATTCTCTGTTCCATTTCAAACTAGATAGATTCTCTGTTCCATTTCAAACTAGATATATTCTCTGTTCCATTTCAAACTAGATATATTCTCTGTTCCATTTCAAACTAGATATATTCTCTGTTCCATTTCAAACTAGATATATTCTCTGTTCCATTTCAAACTAGATATATTCTCTGTTCCATTTCAAACTATCCAGATTCTCTGTTCCATTTCAAACTAGATATATTCTCTGTTCCATTTCAAACTAAATAGATTCTCTGTTCCATTTCAAACTATCCAGATTCTCTGTTCCAGTTCAAACTAGATATATTCTCTGTTCCATTCCAAACTAGATATATTCTCTGTTCCATTTCAAACTAGATATATTCTCTGTTCCATTTCAAACTATCTGTTCCATTTCAAACTAGATATATTCTCTGTTCCATTTCAAACTAGATATATTCTCTGTTCCATTTCAAACTAGATATATTCTCTGTTCCATTTCAAACTAGATATATTCTCTGTTCCATTTCAAACTAGATATATTCTCTGTTCCATTTCAAACTAGATATATTCTCTGTTCCATTCCAAACTAGATATATTCTCTGTTCCATTCCAAACTATCCAGATTCTCTGTTCCATTTCAAACTATCCAGATTCTCTGTTCCATTCCAAACTAGATATATTCTCTGTTCCATTTCAAACTAGATATATTCTCTGTTCCATTTCAAACTAGATATATTCTCTGTTCCATTTCAAACTAGATATATTCTCTGTTCCATTTCAAACTAGATATATTCTCTGTTCCATTTCAAACTAGATATATTCTCTGTTCCATTTCAAACTAGATATATTCTCTGTTCCATTTCAAACTAGATATATTCTCTGTTCCATTTCAAACTAGATATATTCTCTGTTCCATTTCAAACTAGATATATTCTCTGTTCCATTTCAAACTAGATATATTCTCTGTTCCATTTCAAACTAGATATATTCTCTGTTCCATTTCAAACTAGATATATTCTCTGTTCCATTTCAAACTAGATCCAGATTCTCTGTTCCATTTCAAACTATTTCAAACTATATTTCTCTGTTCCATTTCAAACTAGATATATTCTCTGTTCCATTTCAAACTAGATATATTCTCTGTTCCATTTCAAACTAGATATATTCTCTGTTCCATTTCAAACTATCTGTTCTCTGTTCCATTTCAAACTAGATATATTCTCTGTTCCATTTCAAACTAGATATATTCTCTGTTCCATTTCAAACTAGATATATTCTCTGTTCCATTTCAAACTAGATATATTCTCTGTTCCATTTCAAACTAGATATATTCTCTGTTCCATTTCAAACTAGATATATTCTCTGTTCCATTTCAAACTATCCAGATTCTCTGTTCCATGTCAAACTATCCAGATTCTCTGTTCCATTTCAAACTAAATAGATTCTCTGTTCCATTTCAAACTATCCAGATTCTCTGTTCCATTTCAAACTAGATATATTCTCTGTTCCATTTCAAACTATCCAGATTCTCTGTTCCATTTCAAACTAGATATATTCTCTGTTCCATTTCAAACTATCCAGATTCTCTGTTCCATTTCAAACTAGATATATTCTCTGTTCCATTCCAAACTAGATATATTCTCTGTTCCATTTCAAACTAGATATATTCTCTGTTCCATTTCAAACTATCCAGATTCTCTGTTCCATTTCAAACTAGATATATTCTCTGTTCCATTTCAAACTAGATATATTCTCTGTTCCATTCCAAACTAGATATATTCTCTGTTCCATTCCAAACTAGATATATTCTCTGTTCCATTCCAAACTAGATAGATTCTCTGTTCCATTTCAAACTAGATAGATTCTCTGTTCCATTTCAAACTAGATATATTCTCTGTTCCATTTCAAACTATATATTCCTGTTCCATTTCAAAACTAGATATCTCTGTTCCATTCAAACTAAAGATTCTCTGTTCCATTTCAAACTAGATATATTCTCTGTTCCATTTCAAACTAGATCCAGATTCTCTGTTCCATTTCAAACTAGATATATTCTCTGTTCCATTTCAAACTAGATATATTCTCTGTTCCATTTCAAACTATCCAGATTCTCTGTTCCATTTCAAACTAGATATATTCTCTGTTCCATTTCAAACTAGATATATTCTCTGTTCCATTTCAAACTAGATATATTCTCTGTTCCATTTCAAACTAGATATATTCTCTGTTCCATTTCAAACTATCCAGATTCTCTGTTCCATTTCAAACTAGATATATTCTCTGTTCCATTTCAAACTAGATATATTCTCTGTTCCATTTCAAACTAGATATATTCTCTGTTCCATTTCAAACTAGATATATTCTCTGTTCCATTTCAAACTAGATATATTCTCTGTTCCATTCCAAACTAGATATATTCTCTGTTCCATTTCAAACTAGATATATTCTCTGTTCCATTTCAAACTAAATAGATTCTCTGTTCCATGTCAAACTATCCAGATTCTCTGTTCCATTTCAAACTAAATAGATTCTCTGTTCCATTTCAAACTATCCAGATTCTCTGTTCCATGTCAAACTATCCAGATTCTCTGTTCCATTTCAAACTAAATAGATTCTCTGTTCCATTTCAAACTATCCAGATTCTCTGTTCCATTTCAAACTAGATATATTCTCTGTTCCATTCCAAACTAGATATATTCTCTGTTCCATTTCAAACTAGATATATTCTCTGTTCCATTTCAAACTATCCAGATTCTCTGTTCCATTTCAAACTAGATATATTCTCTGTTCCATTTCAAACTATTCTCTGTTCCATTCCAAACTAGATATATTCTCTGTTCCATTTCAAACTAGATATATTCTCTGTTCCATTTCAAACTAGATATATTCTCTGTTCCATTTCAAACTAGATATATTCTCTGTTCCATTTCAAACTATCCAGATTCTCTGTTCCATTTCAAACTAGATATATTCTCTGTTCCATTTCAAACTAGATATATTCTCTGTTCCATTTCAAACTAGATATATTCTCTGTTCCATTTCAAACTAGATATATTCTCTGTTCCATTTCAAACTAGATATATTCTCTGTTCCATTTCAAACTAGATATATTCTCTGTTCCATTTCAAACTAGATATATTCTCTGTTCCATTTCAAACTAGATATATTCTCTGTTCCATTCAAACTAGATATATTCTCTGATTTCAAACTAGATATATTCTCTGTTCCATTTCAAACTAGATATATTCTCTGTTCCATTTCAAACTAGATATATTCTCTGTTCCATTTCAAACTAGATATATTCTCTGTTCCATTTCAAACTAGATATATTCTCTGTTCCATTTCAAACTAGATATATTCTCTGTTCCATTTCAAACTAGATATATTCTCTGTTCCATTTCAAACTAGATATATTCTCTGTTCCATTTCAAACTAGATATATTCTCTGTTCCATTTCAAACTAGATATATTCTCTGTTCCATTCCAAACTAGATATATTCTCTGTTCCATTTCAAACTAGATATATTCTCTGTTCCATTTCAAACTAGATATATTCTCTGTTCCATTTCAAACTAGATATATTCTCTGTTCCATTCCAAACTAGATATATTCTCTGTTCCATTCCAAACTAACCAGATTCTCTGTTCCATTTCAAACTATCCAGATTCTCTGTTCCATTTCAAACTAAATAGATTCTCTGTTCCATTTCAAACTAATTCTCTGTTCCATTCAAACTATAGATTCTCTGTTCCATTTCAAACTAAATAGATTCTCTGTTCCATTTCAAACTAGATATATTCTCTGTTCCATTCAAACTAGATATATTCTCTGTTCCATTTCAAACTAGATATATTCTCTGTTCCATTTCAAATATTCTCTGTTCCATTCAAACTATATATTCTCTGTTCCATTTCAAACTAGATATATTCTCTGTTCCATTTCAAACTAGATATATTCTCTGTTCCATTTCAAACTAGATATATTCTCTGTTCCATTTCAAACTAGATATATTCTCTGTTCCATTTCAAACTAGATATTCTCTGTTCCATTTCAAACTAGATATATTCTCTGTTCCATTTCAAACTAGATATATTCTCTGTTCCATTCCAAAGTAGATATATTCTCTTTTCCATTTCAAACTAGATAGATTCTCTGTTCCATTTCAAAGTAGATATATTCTCTTTTCCATTTCAAACTAGATATATTCTCTATTCCATTCCAAACTAGATATATTCTCTGTTCCATTTCAAACTAGATATATTCTCTGTTCCATTTCAAACTAGATATATTCTCTGTTCCATTCCAAACTAGATATATTCTCTGTTCCATTTCAAACTAGATATATTCTCTGTTCCATTTCAAACTAGATATGTTCTCTGTTCCATTTCAAACTAGATATATTCTCTGTTCCATTTCAAACTAGATATATTCTCTGTTCCATGTCAAACTATCCAGATTCTCTGTTCCATTTCAAACTAGATATGTTCTCTGTTCCATTTCAAACTAGATATATTCTCTGTTCCATTTCAAACTAGATATATTCTCTGTTCCATTTCAAACTAAATAGATTCTCAGATCCATTCCAAACTATCCAGATTCTCTGTTCCATTCCAAACTAGATATATTCTCTGTTCCATTTCAAACTATCCAGATTCTCTGTTCCATTCCAAACTAGATATATTCTCTGTTCCATTTCAAACTATCCAGATTCTCTGTTCCATTCCAAACTAGATATATTCTCTGTTCCATTTCAAACTAGATATATTCTCTGTTCCATTTCAAACTAGATATATTCTCTGTTCCATTCAAACTAGATATATTCTCTGTTCCATTCCAAACTAGATATATTCTCTGTTCCATTCCAAACTATCCGGATTCTCTGTTCCATTTCAAACTAGATATATTCTCTGTTCCATTTCAAACTATCCCAAACTAGATATATTCTCTGTTCCATTTCAAACTAAATAGATTCTCTGTTCCATTTCAAACTATCCAGATTCTCTGTTCCATTTCAAACTAGATATATTCTCTGTTCCATTTCAAACTATCCAGATTCTCTGTTCCATTTCAAACTAGATATATTCTCTGTTCCATTTCAAACTAGATATATTCTCTGTTCCATTCCAAACTAGATATATTCTCTGTTCCATTTCAAACTAGATATATTCTCTGTTCCATTCAAACTAGATATATTCTCTGTTCCATTTCAAACTAGATATATTCTCTGTTCCATTCCAAACTAGATATATTCTCTGTTCCATTCCAAACTATCCGGATTCTCTGTTCCATTTCAAACTAAATAGATTCTCTGTTCCATTTCAAACTAAACAGATTCTCTGTTCCATTTCAAACTAGATATATTCTCTGTTCCATTTCAAACTAGATATATTCTCTGTTCCATTTCAAACTAGATATATTCTCTGTTCCATTTCAAACTAGATATATTCTCTGTTCCATTTCAAACTAGATATATTCTCTGTTCCATTTCAAACTATCCGGATTCTCTGTTCCATTTCAAACTAGATATATTCTCTGTTCCATTTCAAACTATCCAGATTCTCTGTTCCATTTCAAACTAAATATATTCTCTGTTCCATTTCAAACTATCCAGATTCTCTGTTCCATTTCAAACTATCCAGATTCTCTGTTCCATTTCAAACTAGATATATTCTCTGTTCCATTTCAAACTAGATATATTCTCTGTTCCATTTCAAACTAGATATATTCTCTGTTCCATTTCAAACTAGATATATTCTCTGTTCCATTTCAAACTAGATATATTCTCTGTTCCATTTCAAACTAGATAGATTCTCTGTTCCATTTCAAACTAGATATATTCTCTGTTCCATTTCAAACTAGATATATTCTCTGTTCCATTTCAAACTAGATATATTCTCTGTTCCATTTCCTAGATTCTCTGTTCCATTTCAAACTAGAGATTCTCTGTTCCATTTCAAACTATTTCAAACTAGATATATTCTCTGTTCCATTCCAAACTAGATATATTCTCTGTTCCATTTCAAACTATCCAGATTCTCTGTTCCATTTCAAACTATCCAGATTCTCTGTTCCATTCCAAACTAGATATATTCTCTGTTCCATTTCAAACTAATCCAGATTCTCTGTTCCATTCCAAACTAGATATATTCTCTGTTCCATTCAAACTATCCAGATTCTCTGTTCCATTTCAAACTAGATATATTC
>NC_056446.1:41051214-41128714 GCF_018296145.1 Oncorhynchus tshawytscha | reverse complement strand
GCTAACATTAGTGGTAGGGTAATAACGATATGATTTGGGATTAGGGTTTGTTGTTTAGCTGGCTAGCTACATGTCAAAACAAAAGACTCCACTATGCCAGTAACCATTTCACTGTACCATTTACACTGTATCTGTATCCTGCGCATGTGACAAATAAACATGGACTTTATTTCATATATGATAAAGGGCATTATTTGAAGCTAGCCAGCTAACTTAACTCTAGCTAGCTAGCTAACTTAACTTTAGCTAGCCAGCTAACTTAACTTTAGCTAGCCAGCTAACTTAACTTTAGCTAGCCAGCTAACTTAACTTTAGCTAGCTAGCTAAGGAGCTAGAAACAAACCAAAACATTGTTTAGAAAGTTGCTTTTAGTTGCCTGGTTTGGTAGATTGACGTATACTAAATACATTTTTTAACAGATGGGTTTATTGGTGTTACAATACAGAAGTTGTGCTATTTTGGACTACCAGGACTGTTGTTTTTGTGTTTCATAACAACAATGAATAGTTTGATGTTGGATGACAATAGAATGTTCATGATCTCACTGCGACAACATGTCGATAGACGTTGTTTAAACCAGCCTTCAGTCTTGAAATCTTTGGTTGTTTAGTACATGGTCTCACATGTGAATCCTTAAAGAGACGAGTAGGGCTAAAGCTTAAGAGGGTGTTAAAGATGCTGAATGGGTGTAGACAAAGAGGAGCTCTCCGGTAGGTCTACCAAAACATTCAAGGGCCATGTGCTTAAAAATGGGGTTACAAGTGTATCAACATTCAAAGCAGAATTACTTTTCCATTGTTCCTCAACTGTAGTGTATGATATCATTTTATAGCTCTGAGTCTCTACTTTCAATTTCAAATGTTGCTACATAATACCGAATCGTGTCAGTCGGTCACATTTATCGAGAATGTCCCGGGAAATAATGCAAGAATCGGAAGTGCCCATTTAAAACCAGGATACGGCCACTAATCCAGGGTTCTCCCAAAATAAGATTGTCACATTGCCGGCTTGGCTGCACCACTATGTAAAGGTTTCACAGTGTAAAAGGTTTCACTACGTAAAGATTTCAAGTGAAACCGATAGTTACTAATGAAAGAGTAACTTTGATCGCCAATGACATTGTTATGAATTGCGAAACAGGCCGTTCATAAATTCAGAGCGTTATCATGTTCCTCAATTAATTCAACATATTTCAGCAGCAGGCCTAGGCTATGGCAACATAGAGCACTCTCAGGACGTACAGAGCGCACGATTAGGCGTTGTCCAATCATACAAACCTTGTAATACAGGTTTGATCTCCAACAAATTGCAGAATATCTCCTATTTAGCAAAATGGAGTTGATGATTATAAAGATGGTGGATCAGCTCATGAATAACGGGGAGATGAAGACAGGAAATGGTATAAATATCAAGGTATCTACTCTCAACCCATTTGTTGATCACACATTCTCTACCAAAGCTGTCAATATGAGGCAGCGCAGAGAAGATGGCTGGCTAGCAAGTTCACCAATTCAGGTTTAAAAACTGTCCGGGTCTTCACAATTGACACTGCTGATTTTACGATTAGTTATTTTAGTTATTCATCCCTAGACAGCCGATAACCAGGACGAGATCTCCTGCTAACTATCCATCGCGTCCAACGAGCTAACTTAGCTTGGCTAGCGGGCGGATTAACATACCTTAAGGGAAGATTTCGGCAGTTGCTGCATGGTTAGTGAGAAAGTCCATATTGCAAATGTACGGTCCCATACTAGACGTCCAAAAACGTTTGTAAAATTCGCGGACGGCGTCGGGCCGAGCGGCAGGGCCGGACCTACCGGGAAGTCATCAAATGAACTTTGTCAGACATTCGGTTTCCGTTTTACAAAAATAATAAGATTTTGGTCATTTTGCCGCTGTCCCGGAAATTCCCACAAGAGGGCATAAGCAATCATATTGCTATTGGACAAAACATCACGATTCACGACGGGGCCTTATCTCGAAAACGGAAAATATTTCGAAGCCGAAACTCGGTGAGCGTAGGTTTGGCATAATGGGCAGTTGGCCCCGAACAAGATGGCGTCTAGGCCTCAACGGTTTTTGAGTTATGGCCATTTATCTGGGATTAAAGGTCCAAAATGAAAATAGAGAAATTATTTTTCCACTTCATGTCAAAGTCAAGGAGCCTCCGGTGTCAATAAAAAAAGAACCAGCCATTTATCTATCGTCATTTAAGAGAAATCGTACAATGACAGATTGGTGATGTTCACGGATAGGTGTTATTTTTTCAACGGTTACAGATCCAGTTGCAGGGTGTTCTTACGAATCTTTTTAAAGTGTGCTGCGGAGCTCTGCGAGATTTCTGTGATTTTCTATGATTTTCTGAAATAACACACACTCACTAAACCCTCCGTAAATAACTCAGTTCTTAACGTAAAGACTTAAAACTCAGGATTCTGTAAAGGCATACCCCAATCAGGATATGAGTTTATTTATTTATAGCTTCCTGTGCCAACCGGAAGTGCCTTAAATGATGTCATAGTGGCAGTTTCCAAGGGTTAAAAAGGTCAGATCTTTTCAAAACTTCATATGTGTGATTAGGCAATCCCCATAAACTGTAAGTCAGTCATTTCTCCCAGGAGATGTCAAAGAAAAGCTCTCACACACACACACAGCAAGGATGGAGTGACAAAGTGCGGTGCCTAAAGACACAGAGAGCAGGCAATGGCATTACCATAATCCCTAGACTGTGCCGAGTTCAACGAGATATCCCGCTTGACCATTAGAAAAGTAGGCCCAAAATGAAGCCTGCCCCACAACGTCACTTGCTTTTGGGTGACAGCGGCAGAACCGTTAGGTTTAGAAGGAAAATTCAACCACAGGAATGTTCCTAAGGTCCTTCCGATCTGTGCAAGCCTAACCTTGACCGTGTTGCATTAACCCTTAACAGTTAAAAGAAGGTGTTTACTTCAAACAGTTTGCATTGACTTCTCTCCCCATAGGAATACATTGCCTGCACCCCTAAATTCAACCTGAAGCCTATATGCGTTATAAATGCCGTATGAACCTGTCTTCGGTAACAGTCCATCAGGCCACTATGAGGTCTACCTGTGTTGATTCTAAGCTTCCTGGACCAACCGGAAGTGGTTAAAATCGCCCTAAAAGTGTATATCCATACCCTGCCTGCAGTTTGATAGACATAGTGCATTCAACCCTGTGTAAATCAGTCAATTCTTAACGTAAAGACTTAAAACTCAGGATTCTGTAAAAGCATACCCCAATGAGGATATGTGTTGATTTATAGCTTCCTGTGCCAACCGGAAGTGCCATAATTGGTGTCTCAGGGGCTGTTTCGAGGGGTTAAAACTGTCAGATCTGTCCAAAACTTCAAATATGTGATTAGGCAACCCCCATGAACTGTAAATCAGTCATTTTTCCCATAAAATTTCAAAGGAAAAATAAATCACACTAAAACACAACTTGGAAGGAGGGACATATTGGGGTGCGTAGAGACAGACAGTGACTGCAATAGTTAGCTTTGTTCGAGCTAAAAAAGAACCGTCAGACCTAGAGTTCCGAAACTTTAGAAACCTGTTCTAGACCTCAGGTCGATAGTGCGTGGTGAGTTACATCGCTCTAGAAGGTTCTCGGACCGAGAAACAGCCTCGTACATTTGCAATGATTTCAATTCATTTTGACCATTACGAAAATGACAACATTTAGAAAAGTCTCAGAGACGCAAGGCTAGGTGCATTGAAACCGGCTCGGCCCATAGAGACAGACCCCAACGTTTCTGTCCGATAGCTCATTCAAGGACCCCGTAGCAAGGCATGGAAAAAAGTGGATTTTCAGCACCAATTAGGGTTTTACTCGGGCACCGAAGGACCTATCGAGCCGAAACTCGGGATTCGGGGTCGCCTCACATAGGCCTTCACATAATGTCCGAACTGGACCCGCAGCTAGAACGTAACTATGTGTTTTACCTTTTTATTATGTTTTAAACTGAAGGCGCTGTGAATTATGGGCCTGCTCTGACATATGTGATAGTTGGCTTCTAAATGAGTAGGAAAAAGTGGGTTTGGTGTCAATTGATATCAGTTTGGTATCATAATGACATCTAATTGACTGATGGACACTGACTTGCTAGTTGACTTTTGTACATTTGCAATATGTTTAAACGGAGAGGGACCATCACCAAAATGGCATTCTGAAATCAACACAAAAAATGGCATCACCATAGTCTCCAGACTGTGCCGAGTTCAATGAGATATCCCGCTTGACCGTAGCTCGCTTCTGAGCGCAGCGACCTTGAAAAAAAGGCCCAAAATGAAGCCTGCCCCACAACGTCATTTGCTTTTGGGTGACAGCGGCAGAACCGTCAGGTTTAGAAGGAAAATTCAACCACAGGAATGTTCCTAAGGTCCTCCCGATCCGTGCAAGCCTAACCTTGACCGTGTGGCATTAACCCTTAACAGTTAAAAGAAGGTGTTTACATCAAACAGTTTGCATTGACTTCTCTCCCCATAGGAATACATTGCCTGCACCCCTAAATTCAACCTGAAGCCTATATGGGTTATGAATGCCATATGAACCTGTCTTCGGTAACAGTCCATCAGGCCAGTATGAGGTCTACCTGTGTTGATTCTAAGCTTCCGGTTAAAATCACCCTAAAAGTGTATATCCATACCCTGCCTGCAGTTTGATAGACATAGTGCATTCAACCCTGTGTAAATCAGTCAATTCTTAACGTGAAGACTTAAAACTCAGGATTCTGTAAAAGCATACCCCATTGAGGATATGTGTTCACTTATAGCTTCCTGTGCCAACCGGAAGTGCCATAATTGGTGTCTCAGGGGCTGTTTCGAGGGGTTAAAAAGTCAGATCTTCCAAAACTTCAAATATGTGATTAGGCAACCCCCATGAACTGTAAATCAGTCATTTTTCCCATAAAATTTCAAAGGAAAAATAAATCACACTAAAACACAACTTGGAAGGAGGGACATATTGGGGTGCGTAGAGACAGACAGTGACTGCAATAGTTAGCTTTGTTCGAGCTAAAAAGAACCGTCAGACCTAGAGTTCCGAAACTTTAGAAACCTGTTCTAGACCTCAGGTCGATAGTGCGTGGTGAGTTACATGGCTCTAGAAGGTTCTCGGACCGAGAAACAGCCTCGTACATTTGCAATGACTTCAATTCATTTTGACCATTACGAAAATGACAACATTTAGAAAAGTCTCAGAGACGCAAGGCTAGGTGCATTGAAACCGGCTCGGCCCATAGAGACAGACCCCAACGTTTCTGTCCGATAGCTCATTCAAGGACCCCGTAGCAAGGCATGGAAAAAAGTGGATTTTCAGCACCAATTAGGGTTTTACTCGGGCACCGAAGGACCTATCGAGCCGAAACTCGGGATTCGGGGTCGCCTCACATAGGCCTTCACATAATGTCCGAACTGGACCCGCAGCTAGAACGTAACTATGTGTTTTACCTTTTTATTATGTTTTAAACTGAAGGCGCTGTGAATTATGGGCCTGCTCTGACATATGTGATAGTTGGCTTCTAAATGAGTAGGAAAAAGTGGGTTTGGTGTCAATTGATATCAGTTTGGTATCATAATGACATCTAATTGACTGATGGACACTGACTTGCTAGTTGACTTTTGTACATTTGCAATATGTTTAAACGGAGAGGGACCATCACCAAAATGGCATTCTGAAATCAACACAAAAATGCATCACCATAGTCTCCAGACTGTGCCGAGTTCAATGAGATATCCCGCTTGACCGTAGCTCGCTCGGTCTGAGCGCAGCGACCATTAGAAAAGTAGGCCCAAAATGAAGCCTGCCCCACAACGTCATTTGCTTTTGGGTGACAGCGGCAGAACCGTCAGGTTTAGAAGGAAAATTCAACCACAGGAATGTTCCTAAGGTCCTTCCGATCCGTGCAAGCCTAACCTTGACCGTGTGGCATTAACCCTTAACAGTTAAAAGAAGGTGTTTACATCAAACAGTTTGCATTGACTTCTCTCCCCATAGGAATACATTGCCTGCACCCCTAAATTCAACCTGAAGCCTATATGGGTTATGAATGCCGTATGAACCTGTCTTCGGTAATAGTCCATCAGGCCACTATGAGGTCTACCTGTGTTGATTCTAAGCTTCCTGGAGCAACCGGAAGTGGTTAAAATCACCCTAAAAGTGTATACCCATACCCTGCCTGCAGTTTGATAGACATAGTGCATTCAACCCTGTGTAAATCAGTCAATTCTTAACGTAAAGACTTAAAACTCAGGATTCTGTAAAAGCATACCCCAATGAGGATATGTGTTGATTTATAGCTTCCTGTGCCAACCGGAAGTGCCATAATTGGTGTCTCAGGGGCTGTTTCGAGGGGTTAAAAAAGTCAGATCTGTCCAAAACTTCAAATATGTGATTAGGCAACCCCCATGAACTGTAAATCAGTCATTTTTCCCATAAAATTTCAAAGGAAAAATAAATCACACTAAAACACAACTTGGAAGGAGGGACATATTGGGGTGCGTAGAGACAGACAGTGACTGCAATAGTTAGCTTTGTTCGAGCTAAAAAAGAACCGTCAGACCTAGAGTTCCGAAACTTTAGAAACCTGTTCTAGACCTCAGGTCGATAGTGCGTGGTGAGTTACATCGCTCTAGAAGGTTCTCGGACCGAGAAACAGCCTCGTACATTTGCACAAGACTAGGTGCATTGCGACCGTCTCGGCCCATAGAGACGGACCCCAACGTTTCTGTCCGATAGCTCATTCAAGGACCCCGTAGCAAGTCATGGAAAAAAGTGGATTTTCAGCACCAATTAGGGTTTTGCTCGGACACCAAATGAGCGATCGAGCCGAAACTTGGGATTCGGGGTCGCCTCAGCTAGACCTACACATAACATAAGAAATGGACCCGCAGCTAGAACGTAACTACGTGTTTTATGGTTTTTCTATGGTTTGAACCGAAGGCGTTGTGAATTTCGGGCCAGCTCTGAAGTATGTGATAGTTGGCTACTAAACGAGTTGGAAAAAGTGGGTTTGGTGTCAGAATGATATCTAATTGACTAATGGACGGTGACTTGCTGGTGACTCTTGTCCATTTGCAATATGTGTAAACAGTGAGGTACCATCACCAAAGTGACATTCTGAAATCAACCCTAACGAGCGATTGAGATGAACCAGAATCACTGCCCAGCCATCCCGAGTTCATCAGGCCAGTCAATTTCACATTCCTGCAGGATTTTTATAGCATGACAAATTCGTGATGGTACCTGCCCATTGAGCCATATTGCAAATGCACAGTGACTTTGCAAAAGTACGAAAACATAAACAAATGGACATAATGAAATCACCATATTTTTATTTTTGGGTTACCAGTTGCACAACAATGCACCTGCATTTGCAATATGATTCAATAGTGAAAAAAACATCACCAAATGGACATCAACACAACGAGTGATGGAAAGGAACAACTGTCACTGCCCGGCCATCCTGTGTTCATCAGGCCAGTCAATTTTGCATTTCTGCAGGATTTTTGACCATGCCAAATTCGTGATGGTACATGCCCATTGAAACATATTGCAAATGCACGTGCACTTGCAATATGATTCAACAGTGAAAAAACATCACCAAATGGACATGATGAAATCAACACAACGAGTGATGGAAAGGAACAACTATCACTGCCCGGCCATCCTGTGTTCCCATAGCGGGCATTAATATCAGAATGACCGGAAAATGCATTTTACAACCATATTTTTATTTTTGGGTTACCAGGTGCCTATTTTAAACAGTCCATAAAGCACTCAGGGCGGCCCCCATGGATAGAGGGCCGTAGTAGGGTACTCCCATAGCGGGCATGGACAATAGGAGTCCCGGGAAATGCATTTACAACCATATTTTCATTTTTGGGTTACCAGTTGCACAACAATGCATGTGCATTTGCAATATGATTCTATAGTGAAAAAACATCACCAAATGGACATGATGAAATCAACACAATGAGTGATGGAAAGGAACAACTATCACTGCCCAGCCATCCTGTGTTCCCAAATCATATTGTAAATGGACAAAACATATTACTTATGCGCATGTAAAAAAAAATATATATATATGATAATAAAATTGGACAAAAGTGTATTCATACAGTTCTTACGCATGTGTAATTGACAAAAAATTCGAAAGAATTTCGAAAATTGGTCCAGAAAGCACTTTTTAAAAACTTGTTAGGGAGGATGTCCCTGTGGCGGGATCAAATCAGCGGATATTTTAGAGCGCCACCGAAAGTTTTCGATAAAACTCAAACTTTCATTAAAACACACATACAAGATACTGAATTAAAGCTACACTCGTTGTGAATCTAGCCACCAAGTCAGATTTGTAAAATGCTTTTCGGCGAAAGCATGAGAAGCTATTATCTGATAGCATACACCCCCCAGAATACCAGACCGTCAACAAAACAACAGATTTTGCGGTAGCCGGCGCTACCCAAAACGCAGAAATAAAATATAAAACATTCATTACCTTTGACGAGCTTCTTTCTTGGCACTCCTATATGTCACATAAACATCACAATTGGGTCTTTTTCCCGATTTAAATCCGTCATTGTATACCCAAAATGTGATTTGCTGAAGACCGGTCTGATCCAGAAAAATGCCCCTTTACAAGACGCAACGTCACTTTTTAAAATGACAAAAGTTGCCTATATACTTTTACAAATCACTTCAAATTACTTTTCTAAACCAACTTTAGGTATTAATAAACGTTAATAATCAATTAAATTGATCACGGGGCGATCTGTATTCGATAGCAGCAAGTCTTGAAATCATCGTCCATGTTTTCACATTCAAAACATCCTGTGGTGAGCCCAAAGAAAGGAAATGCGTCACATTACCAAACCAAGGATAAAGCCGCCCCTAAATGACAGCATTGGCGACATCGTGTGGAAGCTGTAGGCGTTTACAGGGGATTGCCATGTATTTTCTTCAGCCTTAGACAATACATTGACTGGCGGATGGATATTATTTTAGTGTTTTTGGTGACCAGTTTTTCGAAGGATTTTTACTCCTAAACACGTTCTGTTATAGCCACAGACACGATTTAACCAGTTTTAGAGACTTCAGAGTGTTTTCTATACACACACACTTATCATATGCATATACTATATTCCTGGCATGAGTAGCAGGACGCTGAAATGTTCTTAGGGAGGATGTTCCCTCGGTGGGATCAAATCAGCGGGTAATCAGCGGATATTTTAGAGCGCCACTGATCGTTTTCGATAAAACTCAAACTTTCATTAAAACACAAATGCAAGGTAGTGAATTAAAGCTACACTCTTTGTGAATCTAGCCACCGAGTCAGATTTGTAAAATGCTTTTCGGCGAAAGCATGAGAAGCGAATATGTGATAGCATGCACCCCCCCCAATACCAGACCGTCAACAAAACAACAGATTTAGCGGTAGTCGGCGCTACCCAAAACGCAGAAATAAAATATAAAACATTCATTACCTTTGACAAGCTTCTTTCTTGGCACTCCTATATGTCACATAAACATCACAATTGGGTCTTTTTCCCGATTAAATCCGTCATTGTATACCCAAAATGTGATTTGCTGACGACCGGTCTGATCCAGAAAAATGCACCTTTACACGACGCAACGTCACTTTTTAAAATTACAAAAGTTACCTATAAACTTTTACAAATCACTTCAAATTGCTTTTCTAAACCAACTTTAGGTATTAATAAACGTTAATAGTCTATTAGATTGATCACGGGCGATCTGTATTCGATAGCAGCAAGTCTTGAAATCGTCGTCCATGTTTTCACTTTCAAAACATCCTGTGGAGTGAGCCCAAAGAAAGGAAACACGTCACGTTTCCAAACCAAGGATAAAGTAGGCCCAAAATGACAGCATTGGCGACATCGTGTGGAAGCTGTAGGCGTTTACAGGGGCTTGATAAGTATTTTCCTTCGCCTTAGGCAACTCAATGACTGGCGGATGGATATTTTTTTTTTTTTTTAGTGACCAGTTTTTCGAAGGGTTTTGACTCCTAAACACGTTCTGTTATAGCCACAGACACGATTTAACCAGTTTTAGAGACTTCAGAGTGTTTTCTATACACACACACTAATCATATGCATATACTATATTCCTGGCATGAGTAGCAGGGCGCTGAAATGTTGCGCGATTTTTAACAAAAAGCTGTGAAATTTCGCAGCCTCCTTAAGAGGTTGTGTGTGAAGTTTTTTACAAAATTTTGACATTTTTGACTTTTGACTTTTGACTTCCTATGAAATCATATTGAAAATGGACAAAACATATTACTTATGCGCATGTAAAAAATAAATAAAAAATATGATGATAAAATTGGACAAAAGTATATTCATACAGTTCTTACACATGTGTAATTGACAAAAAAATCGAAAGAATTTCGAAAAACGGTCCAGAAAGCACTTTTTTAAGGGGTGATAAGTTTTTGACAAAAAAAACGTTTTTTCTAAATTTTGCTTTTGGATGTTGACTTGGGTTACATTTCCAATATGAAAAACCATGGTGGAGCGGATTCGCCACCTGTTGAATTTTTAAAGTGTTACAACTGGCAATTGCCATATGGCATTTGCAATACACTTTGTATGAATCAACGCCGAATTGGGTGGTATTGGACAATGTGTATATGGTTTGTCCGATGCCAATGACTTCCCATTCATTTTTGTCCAATACAGGGGGGTCTTCCCTTACAACAGTGACTCAACATTTGAATTCAATTTTTTTAAATTTTTTAATTCTAAAAATGTTCAACATTTTTTATTTTTTTATACCTTTTTAACATAATTTGGTGTCTAAGTCAACGCAATACTTACATTTAACAAAGTTATTCCTTATCCCTGTGGATAATTTTCTCCCAAGCAGAGACTTCAGCCCGCCATTAATTCAGTTTTAGGAATTTTTGCTGTTTTGCAATGTGTTATGGGATAGCCTCGCCAGCGTAGGGAAACAAAAAGTACGCTCCCATGCGTGCTTTGTTTTCCAGACCTCCCAAGTACGCTAATAGAACTGCTGGTAAACATAGTACATACTTGCCTTTTCACGTTCTTGAGTTTGGAATCACACTTGAAAAATGACAGTTGTCTTCCGTACTCGTTATGCGGTCTAGATAGAACAGAAGTACGCATTTTGGAACACAGACAATTTTTCACCCTGTCCCTACTGTACCCAGAGAGAGAGCGAAGGGGGGGGTGAAAGGAGAGGAGAGGGAGAATGTGAAGGAGAATGGGAGAGAGGGAGAGATGGATCAGACAGTTTGACCCTGTCCGTACTGTATCAGCTGTATTCTACCCCATCTGCTTGTTTTTCTCTCCAGGCCCAGTAATATGAGAGAACAGACAGAGACAGCATTGTCCTGGACTGAGCCCTTGATATCATCATTCCATCTTCCCTGAGCACTATACTGTGCTATACCGTGCTATACTGTACTGCGCTGCATTATACAGACTGGACGATCACACAGACAATACAATACACTGCAGGTCTCAAGGGTAAGGGACTGGAAACTGACATCTACACAACAGATAAAGGTGTTGGAGTCTTTGTCACAGATGAGTTACAACTTCTACTAGGAAACAGATGAGTTACAACTTCTACTAACAAACAGATGAGTTACTTCTACTAGGAAACAAATGAGTTACTTCTACTAACAAACAGATGAGTTACTTCTACTAACAAACAGATGAGTTACAACTTCTACTAACAAACAGATGAGTTACAACTTCTACTAACAAACAGACGAGTTAATTCTGCTAAGAAAGGCTTGTCCTGCATCAATTTCTATCTGCGGAATGACACAGAAATACAAAACAAGAGCAGTTTGATATTATGTTACGAGGCCACGTTGTGATAGAAGTTTCCATCTGGTATTTTGTAAGATGTATTTAGCTGGGTAACCGTGGCCATTAAAGGGATACTGTGAGATGCTGGTGTTTACCCAGAGTCAGAGGAATTTGTCAATACCATCTTTTTTTAACGTCTCTGCGTCCAGTATGACTGAAGTAAGACAGTAGGTTCACGCTACTCCACCTGTAGAATTCCATTCATTGCGCTAACGCTAGTTAGCATTGGCTAGCGAAAATGACCTCTATCTTCCTTCACATTGTCCTTCATAGTTTCTCAGAACAAAAAACCTGTCCAACTGCATACCTGGTTGGGTACATTACAACTATAGACGTTCTGTGGGTGTACGTAAACATCAAAACCCCTTGACCTCTTCCTGCCCCAACACTTTCCCTAAATCACCCAACTCCCACATGGAAAGCACCTCCCATGCTTAAAAAAAAACACAATTACTGTGCATCAGACGAAACACCTCAAGTCCACCTCACGAAAACAAACGGCATCTCGATGCCGCTCAGACGGTGCTAACAAGAAGTCAGAAGCAGAGTGCTGTCTTCTCCTTCAGGGTTCCAAGCACGGCACATAGAAAATGACATTCCTCATAAAACCCATACAAATCCCCAGGCAGGAGATCAAGAAAAAAATGATTCTCTTAACTCTAGGATTAATCCCATCTCTGTACCTGAACTGACAGCGAAATCTGTTACTGTACCTGAAACATTTAGCTGAGGACTATTCTATACAAATGTAAAATATATATATATATATTATCTATAATTTAAAAAACTTTTTTTTTTTTTACTGAAACTTGCATTTAGCTGAAATACTGACAAAGTGCACACATTCTACTGCTAGGTTATTTGACCATTATCCAAAAGCTCATAGATTGTGTTTCGTGGGATGCATTTATTTAGTGAAACCCCATGAAAACATATACTTCAACTTATATCCGTATACACATCTGACTGAGATTTCTAGATCATTCCTCAAATACAATTTTGTTCAATGTCTCTTGAGTCAAAAATGAAAAATTAGAGAGAAATATGAGTGAATGATTTGACCAGTTTAAACCAGATCTCTAGTCACCACACTACGATAGCTGGGATGAGGCGATGAGAGGAGGGAGGCTCGTAAAGAAAGAGAGAGAAGAAAAAGAGAGAGAGAGAGATGGAGCGGGAGAGAGAGAGAGAGAGAGAGAGAGAGAGAGATGGAGCGGGGGACACTGAGAGGGTGAACTGCAGCCAAATGCCCTTTTCAATCTCAGCGGTTTATGGTGCGTGCTCGGTGATTGGCTTCAGTGTGTGTGTGTGTGTGTGTGTGTGTGTGTGTGTGTGTGTGTGTGTGTGTGTGTGTGTGTGTGGGTGGACTGGCTATGAGCCACACTGACATCTCTGCAGGCTCTATGAGCCACACTGATTATGATCTCTGCAGTCTCTATAAGAAACCAGGGCTGATAACAGACACCAACTATTTATATCTTTGTATTCTGTAATGGTGGTGGTAACCAGTAACCAGGAAACACAACATGATTATCTATATGATTATCTATGCTTCTTACAAGTTTTGCTCAAAGCTGCTGTCGTTGATTCATATGTTTTATTGTTGCAGTGGTCCACTCTCCTCCTGTCGCCGTAATTCAATGGGCTCGACCTGGGGAAGTCAGCATCCTCAAAGTTGTTGGCTGTGTCTCAAATAGTACCCTATTCCGTACATATTGCACTATGGGCCCTGGTCAGATGAAGTGTACTATCTAGGGAATAGGATGTCATTTGGAACAAGTACACAGCGCTAGACCAGGGGATGTCAGCTGCTCTGAGGTCAACCAAGACCAGACAGAGGTACAATGCTGTAACATGAGACAGAAGGACAAGCAGTCTGTCAACTCAACTGTGTTATGCTTTAAGGTCAATATTGAACTGCTGATTTACCCTGAGGAAGGGAGTGGGGGGAGGTTCCACCCAAACAAGGACAGGGACCAAGGCTGGGATTAATTCAAACGCTTCAAACTGGGGGTAAAAGTGTGACAACAATCAGGCCCCCGAGGACTAGAGTTGCCCAGGCCTACACAAGACCACATATACACAACATATATACACCATATACACACTCACTAGACTATATATACACACTATATACACACTCACTAGACAATATATACACACTATATACACACTCACTAGACTATATATACACACTATATACACACTCACTAGACTATATATGCACACTATATACACACTCACTAGACTATATACACACTCACTCACACATTTCATAACACAAAAGTACACCGACTCTGCTACTCTGTTCTTTATTTTACTTTGATTATTATTATCTATCCTGATGTCTCGTCACTTTACCCTGCCTTCATGTACATATCTACCTCAAATACCTTATTATTATCTATCCTGATGCCTCGTCACTTTACCCTGCCTTCATGTACATATCTACCTCAAATACCTTATTATCATCTGTCCTGATGTCTAGTCACTTTGCCCTGCCTTCAGGTACATATCTACCTCAAATACCTTGTAACTCTGCACATTGATCTGGTACTTCCTGTATATAGCTCCACATTGATCTGGTACTTCCTGTATATAGCTCCACATTGATCTGGTACTCCCTGTATATAACTCCGCATTGATCTGGTACTCCCTGTATATAGCTCCACATTGATCTGGTACTGGTACTTCCTGTATATAGCTCCACATTGATATGGTACTGGTACTTCCTGTATATAGCTCCACATTGATCTGGTACTGGTACTTCCTGTATATAGCTCCACATTGATCTGGTACTGGTACTCCCTGTATAGAGCTCCACATTGATCTGGTACTGGTACTTCCTGTATATAGCTCCACATTGATCTGGTACTGGTACTCCCTGTATATAGCTCCACATTGATCTGGTACTGGTACTCCCTGTATAGAGCTCCAATCTTGTGTATTTTATTCTATTCCTATTGTTTTCCTATTGAATGTTTGAACCTTGCATCGTTGGGAAGGGCTTACAAGCATTTCATTGTAAAGTCTACATTTTAGTAGATGCTATTTTTCCAGAGGAACTTACAGTAGTTAGTGTCTCTACAGTAGTTAGTGTCTACAGTAGTTAGTTTCTCTACAGTAGTTCGTGTCTCTACAGTAGTCAGTGTCTACAGTAGTTAGTGTCTACAGTAGTCAGTGTCTACAGTAGTTAGTGTCTACAGTAGTTAGTGTCTACAGTAGTTAGTGTCTACAGTAGTTAGTGTCTACAGTAGTCAGTGTCTCTACAGTAGTCAGTGTCTACAGTAGTTAGTGTCTACAGTAGTTAGTGTCTCTACAGTAGTTAGTGTCTACAGTAGTTAGTGTCTCTACAGTAGTTCGTGTCTCTACAGTAGTTAGTGTCTACAGTAGTTAGTGTCTCTACAGTAGTCAGTATCTACAGTAGTTAGTGTCTACAGTAGTTAGTGTCTACAGTAGTTAGTGTCTACAGTAGTTAGTGTCTCTACAGTAGTTAGTGTCTACAGTAGTTAGTGTCTCTACAGTAGTTAGTGTCTACAGTAGTTAGTGTCTACAGTAGTCAGTGTCTACAGTAGTTAGTATCTACAGTAGTCAGTGTCTACAGTAGTTAGTGTCTACAGTAGTCAGTGTCTAGTAGTTAGTGTCTACAGTAGTTAGTGTCTACAGTAGTTAGTGTCTACAGTAGTTAGTGTCTACAGTAGTTAGTGTCTCTACAGTAGTTAGTGTCTACAGTAGTTAGTGTCTACAGTAGTTAGTGTCTACAGTAGTCAGTGTCTACAGTAGTTAGTGTCTCTACAGTAGTTAGTGTCTCTACAGTAGTTAGTGCTACAGTAGTTAGTGTCTACAGTAGTCAGTGTCTACAGTAGTTAGTGTCTACAGTAGTCAGTGTCTACAGTAGTTAGTGTCTACAGTAGTTAGTGTCTACAGTAGTCAGTGTCTACAGTAGTTAGTGTCTACAGTAGTTAGTGTCTACAGTAGTTAGTGTCTACAGTAGTTGTCTAGTGTCTGTCTACAGTAGTTAGTGTCTACGGTAGTTAGTGTCTACGGTAGTTAGTGTCTACAGTAGTTAGTGTCTCTACAGTAGTTAGTGTCTACAGTAGTTAGTGTCTACAGTAGTTAGTGTCTACAGTAGTTAGTGTCTCTACAGTAGTTACTGTCTCTACAGTAGTTAGTGTCTACAGTAGTTAGTGTCTACAGTAGTTAGTGTCTCTACAGTAGTTAGTGTCTAGTTAGTTAGTGTCTACAGTAGTTAGTGTCTACAGTAGTCAGTGTCTACAGTAGTTAGTGTCTACAGTAGTTAGTGTCTACAGTAGTTAGTGTCTACAGTAGTTAGTGTCTACAGTAGTTAGTGTCTACAGTAGTCAGTGTCTACAGTAGTTAGTGTCTACAGTAGTCAGTGTCTACAGTAGTTAGTGTCTACAGTAGTCAGTGTCTACAGTAGTTAGTGTCTACAGTAGTTAGTGTCTACAGTAGTTAGTGTCTACAGTAGTTAGTGTCTCTACAGTAGTCAGTGTCTACAGTAGTCAGTGTCTACAGTAGTTAGTGTCTACAGTAGTTAGTGTCTACGGTAGTTAGTGTCTACAGTAGTTAGTGTCTCTACAGTAGTTAGTGTCTACAGTAGTTAGTGTCTACAGTAGTTAGTGTCTACAGTAGTTAGTGTCTCTACAGTAGTTAGTGTCTACAGTAGTTAGTGTCTCTACAGTAGTTACTGTCTACAGTAGTTAGTGTCTACAGCAGTTAGTGTCTCTACAGTAGTTAGTGTCTACAGTAGTTAGTGTCTCTAGAGTAGTTGGTGTCTACAGTAGTTAGTGTCTACAGTAGTTAGTGTCTACAGTAGTTAGTGTCTCTATAGTAGTTAGTGTCTACAGTAGTTAGTGTCTACAGTAGTCAGTGTCTTCAGTAGTTAGTGTCTACAGTAGTTAGTGTCTACAGTAGTTAGTGTCTACAGTAGTTAGTGTCTACAGTAGACAGTGTCTACAGTAGTCAGGGTCTACAGTAGTCAGGGTCTACAGTAGTCAGTGTCTACAGTAGTTAGTGTCTACAGTAGTTAGTGTCTACAGTAGTTAGTGTCTACAGTAGTTAGTGTCTACAGTAGTCAGTGTCTACAGTAGTCAGTGTCTACAGTAGTCAGTGTCTACAGTAGTTAGTGTCTACAGTAGTTAGTGTCTACAGTAGTTAGTGTCTACAGTAGTTAGTGTCTCTCCAGAAGTTAGTGTCTACAGTAGTTAGTGTCTACAGTAGTTAGTGTCTACAGTAGTTAGTGTCTACAGTAGTTAGTGTCTCTACAGTAGTTATTGTCTACAGTAGTCAGTGTCTACAGTAGTTAGTGTCTACAGTAGTTAGTGTCTACAGTAGTTAGTGTCTACAGTAGTTAGTGTCTACAGTAGTTAGTGTCTACAGTAGTTAGTGTCTACAGTAGTTAGTGTCTACAGTAGTTAGTGTCTACAGTAGTTAGTGTCTACAGTAGTCAGTGTCTACAGTAGTTAGTGTCTACGGTACTTAGTGTCTACAGTCGTCAGTGTCTACAGTCGTCAGTGTCTACAGTAGTTAGTGTCTACAGTAGTTAGTGTCTACAGTAGTCAGTGTCTACAGTAGTTAGTGTCTACAGTAGTTAGTGTCTACAGTAGTTAGTGTCTACAGTAGTCAGTGTCTACAGTAGTCAGTGTCTACAGTAGTTAGTGTCTACAGTAGTCAGTGTCTACAGTAGTTAGTATCTACAGTAGTTAGTGTCTACAGTAGTTAGTGTCTACAGTAGTTAGTCTCTACAGTAGTTAGTCTCTACAGTAGTTAGTCTCTACAGTAGTTAGTGTCTACAGTAGTTAGTGTCTCTACAGTAGTCAGTGTCTACAGTAGTTAGTGTCTCTACAGTAGTTAGTGTCTCTACAGTAGTTAGTGTCTCTACAGTAGTTAGTGTCTACAGTAGTTAGTGTCTACAGTAGTTAGTGTCCCCCACAACCCTGGCACGTCAAACACCTTGCTCTACCACCTGAGCCACACGGGACCAGAACCTGTTGCAGTTGGTGCATGTGACAAATAAAATGTGACTTGATTTGATGTGTGCTTGTTGTTTTTTGCAGATAGGGGGGAAAACAACGCTGAAACCCAGAAAATATTCTTGCAATTTAAGACCAAACCATATTCAGACTGATTCCAAATTCAACCATTAATGACACACAAAGAAATTCAATTTTTGTCCCACAAATCAGGGGTCCCTGTATTCTTCTTAGCTGTAACTCAGCACAATGGGAAGACATCCATTATGCATTTACTCATTTGGCACCATACTCAGGATATCACTGAGAGGCAGAGCCCTATGAAACAATACGACCATGGAACAATTTGTCCTGGCTTGTCGTGTGTTTCATATGCAGACATTAGTTATCACGGTATTGTAAGAAAGGGCTGTGTGTGAACGAAGGAAGGATGCAAGGAAGGAAGGAAGGAAGGAAGGAAGGAAGGAAGGAAGGAAGGTACACATACTGAAATAAAGGTACAGTACATTTGAAAACTCCTTGACTTTTTCCACATGTTGTTACGTTACAGCCTTATTCTAAAATTGAATAAATAAAAATCCTCATCAATCTACACACAATACCCCATAATGACAATGTGAAAACAGGTTTTTAGAAATGTTTGCTCATTTAAAAAACAGAAGGACGGACTGATGAAAGGACAGAAGGAAGAAACAGAGAGAAAGGCGAGAAGATACACATAGATAAATAAAGGTTTATCCTTCATTGCTCGAAAGAACAAATTGCTTTTAGTGCATCAGACACTTAGCAGAGTAAAGTAGACTAGCAACACACTGCACTGAGCTCAGTGGTGTTTATGTTTCTATAAAGACTAGCTCAGTGGTGTTTATGTTTCTATAAAGACTAGCTCAGTGGTGTTTATGTTTCTATAAAGACTAGCTCAGTGGTGTTTATGTTTCTATAAAGACTAGCTCAGTGGTGTTTCTGTGTCTATAAAGACTAACTCAGTGGTGTTTATGTTTCTATAAAGACTAGCTCAGTGGTGTTTATGTTTCTATAAAGACTAGCTCAGTGGTGTTTATGTTTCTCAGCTGGGTGTTTATGTTTCTATAAAGACTAACTCAGTGGTGTTTATGTTTCTATAAAGACTAGCTCAGTGGTGTTTATGTTTCTATAAAGACTAGCTCAGTGGTGTTTATGTTTCTATAAAGACTAGCTCAGTGGTGTTTATGTGTCTATAAAGACTAGCTCAGTGGTGTTTATGTTTCTATAAAGACTAGCTCAGTGGTGTTTATGTTCTATAAAGACTAGCTAATGTTTCTATAAAGACTAGCTCAGTGGTGTTTATGTTTCTATAAAGACTAGCTCAGTGGTGTTTCTGTGTCTATAAAGACTAGCTCAGTGGTGTTTATGTTTCTATAAAGACTAGCTCAGTGGTGTTTATGTTTCTATAAAGACTAGCTCAGTGGTGTTTATGTTTCTATAAAGACTAGCTCAGTGGTTTTATGTTTCTATAAAGACTAGCTCAGTGGTGTTTATGTTTCTATAAAGACTAGCTCAGTAATAAAGACTAGCTCAGTGGTGTTTATGTTTCTATAAAGACTAGCTCAGTGGTGTTTATGTTTCTATAAAGACTAGCTCAGTGGTGTTTATGTTTCTATAAAGACTAGCTCAGTGGTGTTTATGTTTCTATAAAGACTAGCTCAGTGGTGTTTATGTTTCTATAAAGACTAGCTCAGTGGTGTTTATGTTTCTATAAAGACTAGCTCAGTGGTGTTTCTGTTTCTATAAAGACTAGCTCAGTGGTGTTTCTGTGTCTATAAAGACTAGCTCAGTGGTGTTTATGTTTCTATAAAGACTAGCTCAGTGGTGTTTATGTTTCTATAAAGACTAGCTCAGTGGTGTTTCTGTGTCTATAAAGACTAGCTCAGTTGTATTTCTGTGTCTATAAAGACTAGCTCAGTGGTATTTCTGTGTCTATAAAGACTAGCTCAGTGGTGTTTCTGTGTCTATAAAGACTAGCTCAGGGGTGTTTCTGTGTCTATAAAGACTAGCTCAGTGGTGTTTCTGTGTCTATAAAGACTAGCTCAGTGGTGTTTCTGTGTCTATAAAGACTAGCTCAGTGGTGTTTCTGTGTCTATAAAGACTAGCTCAGTGGTGTTTATGTTTCTATAAAGACTAGCTCAGTGGTGTTTCTGTGTCTATAAAGACTAGCTCAGTGGTATTTCTGTGTCTATAAAGACTAGCTCAGTGTTGTTTATGTTTCTATAAAGACTAGCTCAGTGGTATTTCTGTGTCTATAAAGACTAGCTCAGTGGTATTTCTGTGTCTATAAAGACTAGCTCAGTGGTATTTCTGTGTCTATAAAGACTAGCTCAGTGGTGTTTCTGTTTCTATAAAGACTAGCTCAGTCGTATGTCTGATATAATCTATTCTGACAGTATTAACAGCAGCTATCTTCACCTGATCCTGTGCTCTGCTCTGCCTGGTGGCTCAACTGACTGGACCAAACCTCCAAATTGCTGGTGGTGGTATTACTGCTGGTGGTGGTATTACTGCTGGTGGTGGTATTACTACTGGTGGTGGTATTACTACTGGTGGTGGTATTACTGCTGGTGGTGGTATTACTACTGGTGGTGGTATTACTGCTGGTGGTGGTATTACTACTGGTGGTGGTATTACTACTGGTGGTGGTATTACTACTGGTGGTATTACTGCTGCTGGTGGTATTACTGCTGGTGGTGGTATTACTGCTGGTGGTGGTATTACTGCTGGTGGTGGTATTACTGCTGGTGGTATTACTGCTGGTGGTATTACTACTGGTGGTATTACTGCTGGTGGTATTACTGCTGGTGGTGGTATTACTGCTGGTGGTGGTATTACTGCTGCTGGTGGTATTGGTGGTACTGCTGCTGGTGGTATTACTGCTGGTGGTGGTATTACTGCTGGTGGTGGTATTACTACTGGTGGTGGTATTACTACTGGTGGTATTACTGGTGGTGGTATTACTGCTGGTGGTGGTATTACTGCTGGTGGTGGTATTACTGCTGGTGGTGGTATTACTACTGGTGGTGGTATTACTGCTGGTGGTATTACTGGTGGTGGTATTACTGCTGGTGGTGGTATTACTGCTGGTGGTGGTATTACTGCTGGTGGTGGTATTACTGCTGGTGGTGGTATTACTACTGGTGGTGGTATTACTGCTGGTGGTGGTATTACTACTGGTGGTGGTATTACTACTGGTGGTGGTATTACTGCTGCTGGTGGTATTACTACTGGTGGTGGTATTACTACTGCTGGTGGTATTACTGCTGCTGATGTTGCTACTGGTGGTGGTATTACTACTGGTGGTATTACTGCTGCTGGTGGTATTACTGCTGGTGGTGGTATTACTGCTGGTGGTGGTATTACTACTGGTGGTATTACTGCTGCTGCTGGTGGTATTACTACTGCTGGTGGTATTACTGCTGGTGGTGGTATTACTACTGGTGGTATTACTGCTGCTGCTGGTGGTATTACTACTGCTGGTGGTATTACTGCTGGTGGTATGACTCCTGCTGGTATTACTGCTGGTGGTGGTATTACTGCTGGTGGTATTACTGCTGCTGGTGGTATTACTGCTGGTGGTATTACTGCTGGTGGTGGTATTACTGCTGGTGGTATTACTGCTGCTGGTGGTATTACTGCTGGTGGTGGTATTACTGCTGCTGGTGGTATTACTGCTGCTGGTGGTATTACTGCTGGTGGTGGTATTACTGCTGGTGGTATTACTGCTGTTGGTGGTATTACTGCTGGTGGTGGTATTACTGCTGGTGGTGGTATTACTGCTGGTGGTATTACTGCTGTTGGTGGTATTACTGCTGGTGGTGGTATTACTGCTGGTGGTGGTATTACTGCTGCTGGTGGTATTACTGCTGCTGGTGGTATTACTGGTGGTGGTATTACTGCTGCTGGTGGTATTACTGCTGGTGGTGGTATTACTACTGCTGGTGCTATTACTGCTGCTGGTATTACTCCTGCTGGTATTACTGCTGGTGGTGGTATTACTGCTGGTGGTATTACTGCTGCTGGTGGTATTACTGGTGGTGGTATTACTGCTGCTGGTGGTATTACTGCTGGTGGTGGTATTACTACTGGGGGTGGTATTACTGCTGGTGGTGGTATTACTACTGGTGGTGGTATTACTACTGGTGGTGGTATTACTGCTGGTGGTGGTATTACTACTGGTGGTGGTATTACTGCTGGTGGTGGTATTACTGCTGGTGGTGGTATTACTGCTGGTGGTGGTATTACTGCTGGTGGTATTACTACTGGTGGTATTACTGCTGGTGGTATTACTGCTGGTGGTGGTATTACTGCTGGTGGTGGTATTACTGCTGCTGGTGGTATTACTACTGGTGGTGGTATTACTGCTGGTGGTGGTATTACTGCTGGTGGTTCTATTGCTGTTGGTGCTGGTGCTGGTACTATTGATGCTGCTGAGGGTTCTGGTGGTGCTGTTGGTAGTGCTGATCGTGGTTCTATTGCTGTTGGTGCTGGTGCTGGTACTATCGATGCTGCTGAGGGTTCTGGTGGTGCTGTTGGTGGTGCTGATCGTGGTTCTATTGCTGTTGGTGCTGGTGAAGGTACTGCCTTTTTGTTCGTTTGACTGTTGTGACTTTTTTTAATTTAACGTACAATGCATTTTTTGGCAGCAAATGAATGAAATATCGATACATTTTTTTTTTTTGCCTCTATTCCTACCTTGTGATTAAGTCTTTTACTTTCAAGTTGAACAGTTAGCTGGAATCAAAACATGGCCGGTGCACAAATCCATCTCCACTCAGTCGAAGAGTTGAAGGAACATTGTGCTTGGCTCCGTACTGTACACAGCATGGCTCTTCACAGTTAGTTATAATGTTCTGCAACAGAGAGGATCAAATGGGATCAAGTCTGTGTGTGTGTGTGTGTGTGTGTGTGTGTGTGTGTGTGTGTGTGTGTGTGTGTGTGTGTGTGTGTATATTTGCTGGTTAAACACCTACAGCCAAATAGATCAACCTGCATGGCTATGTCATAGGGCAAAAATACAGCTCTATCTTAGTACTAGCATTTAGGCATGTAGGCTAAAGGGCCATTATCACATCTTTAACTTCATGGCTATTTTCAGAGGAAGAAGAAGACAGAAGGAAAGAACAGATAAGAAAAATATCCAAAATAGAGATGAACTTGTCTTGTCTGCACCTTAAGAAAGTTAGGAGAGAGAGTAAAAGGGAGAAAGAAAGTAAGAGAACGAAAGACAGAGAGAGAGAGAGAGAGAGAGAGAGAGAGAGAGAGAGAGAGAGAGAGAGAGAGAGAGAGAGAGAGAGAGAGAGAGAGAGAGAGAGAGAGAGAGAGAGAGAGAGAGATGCAGACCTGGCTCTCAAGAGAAGACAGGTTATGTGCACACTGCCCACAAAATGAGGTGGAAACTGAGCTGCACTTCCTAACCTCCTGCCAAATGTATGACCCAAATTAGAGACAAATATTTCCCTCAGATTACACAGACCCACAAAGCTTTCGAAAACAAATCCAATTTTGATGAACTCCCACATCTATTGGGTGAAATACCACTGTGTGCCATGACAGCAGCAAGATTAGTGAACTGTTGCCACAAGAAAAGGGCAACCAGTGAAGAACAAGCACCATTGTCAATACAACCCATATTTATGCTTATTTTCCTTTTTGAGGCAAAGAAGATAGAGAGAGAAAAGGTAAAGAAGCCAGAGAGAGGTAAAGAAGAGAGAGGTAAAGAAAAGAGAGAGAGGTAAAGAAGAGAGAGAGGTAAAGAAGAGAGAGAATGAGGTAAAGAAGAGAGAGAGAGATGTAAAGAAGAGAGACAGAAGTAAAGAAGAGAGAGAGAAGTAAAGAGAGAGAGAGAGAGGTAAAGACGAGAGAGGTAAAGAAGAGAGAGAGAGGTAAAGAAGAGAGAGAGAGGTAAAGAAGAGGGAGAAAGGGGTAAAGAAGAGAGAGGTAAAAAAGAGAGAGAGGTATAAAGAAGAGAGAGAGGTATAAAGAAGAGAGAGGGAGAGAGAGAGGTAAAGAAGAGAGAGAGAAGTAAAGGAGAGAGAGAGAAGTAAAGAAGAGAGAGAGGTAAAGAAGAGAGAGAGAGGTAAAGAAGAGAGAGATAGAGAGGTAAAGAAGAGAGATAAAGAAGAAAGAGAGTAAGGAAAGGAAGAAAGAGAGTAAGGTAAAGAAGAAAGACAGAGGTAAAGAAGAGAGAGAAATAAAGAAGAGAGAGAGAGGTAAAGAAGAACGAGAAATAGGTAAAGAAGAGAGATAGAAGTAAGAAGAGAGAGGGGTAAAGAAGAGAGAGAGATAAAGAAGAGAGAGAATAAGGTAAAGAAGAGAGAGAGAGGTAAAGAAGAGAGAAAGAGGTAAAGAAGAGAGAGTTAAAGAAGAGAGAGTTAAAGAAGAGAGAGGTAAAGCAGAGAGAGAGGTAAAGAAGAGAGAGAGAGGTAAAGAAGAGAGAGAGAGGTAAAGAAGAAAGAGAGTCATGTAAAGAAGAAAGGGAGAGGTAGAGAAGATAGAGAGATGTAAAGAAGAGAGAGAATAAGGTAACGAAGAGAGAGAGAGGTAAAGAAGAGAGAGAGAGAGGTAAAGAAGAGCGAGAGAGGTAAAGAAGAGAGAGAATAAGGTAACGAAGAGAGAGAGAGGTAAAGAAGAGAGAGAGAGGTAAAGAAGAGAGAGAGAGGTAAAGAATATAGAGACAAAGGTAAAGAAGAGAGAGAGGTAAAGAAGAAAGAGAGAGGTAAAGAATAGAGAGAATGGGGTAAATAAGAGAGAGAGGGGTAAAGAATAGAGAGAATGGGGTAAAGAAGAGAGAGAGGTAAAGAAGAGAGAGAGGTAAAGAAGAGAGAGGTATAGAATAGAGAGAATGGGGTAAAGAAGAGAGAGAGGTAAAGAAGAGAGAGAGGTAATGAAGAGAGAGAGGTATAGAATAGAGAGAATGGGGTAAAGAAGAGAGAGAGGTTAAGAAGACAGAGGTAAAAAATAGAGAGAATGGGGTAAATAAGAGAGAGAGAGGTAAAGAATAGAGAGAATGGGGTAAATAAGAGAGAGAGGTAAAGAAGAGAGAGAGGTAAAGAAGAGAGAGAGGGGTAAAGAAGAGAGAGAGGGGTAAAGAAGAGAGAGAGAGGTAAAGAAGAGAGAGAGTCAGGTAAAGAAGTAAGATAGCGGTAAAGAAGTAAGATAGCGGTAAAGAAGAGAGAGAGGTAAAGAAGAGAGAGAGGTAAAGAAGAAAGAGAGAGGTAAAGAAGAGAGAGAGGTAAAGAAGAGAGAGAGAGGTAAAGAAGAGAGAGAGTAAAGAAGAGAGAGAGGTAAAGAAGAGAGAGAGGTAAAGAAGAGAGAGAGGTAAAGAAGAGAGAGAGGTAAAGAAGAGAGAGAGGTAAAGAAGAGAGAGAGGTAAAGAAGAGAGAGAGGTAAAGAAGAGAGAGAGAGGTAAAGAAGAGAGAGAGTAAGGTATAGAAGAAAGAGAGTTTGGTAAAGAGGAAAGAGAGAGGTAAAGAAGAGAGAGAAATATGGAAGAGAGAGAGAGAGGTGTAGAAGAGAGAGAGAGAGGTAAAGACGAGAGAGAGAGGTAAAGAAGAAAGAGAGCGGTAAAGAAGAGAGAGAGGTAAAGAAGAGAGAGAGGTAAAGAAGAGAGAGAGGTAAAGAAGAGGGAGAGAGATGTAAAGAAGAGAAAGAGGTAAAGAAGAGAGAGAAAGGTAAAGAAGAGAGAGAGAGATGTAAAGAAGAGAGAGAGAAGTAAAGAAGAGAGAGAAGTAAAGAGAGAGAGAGAGAGAGAGGTAAAGACGAGAGAGAGGTAAAGAAGAGGGAGAGAAGTAAAGGAGAGAGAGAGAGAAGTAAAGAAGAGAGAGAGGTAAAGAAGAGAGAGAGAGGTAAAGAAGAGAGAGATGTAAAGAAGAGAGAGACTGTAAGAATGAGATCATCTATCACAGTTAGGCTGCATGGCGGAGGGGAGAGATCGGCAGTGTCCAAACGTACAACAGTGAGCGAGTGAAGAGGAGGAAGGGGAGGAGGAGGAGGAGGAAGAGAGAGGAAGAGAGAGGAAGAGGAAGAGGAGGAGGGAGAGGACAAAGTGTTAGACAATTTGAAGGAATGAGTTCACTCTTGGAGTGCCCTACTTATTTCCAGACATTAAACCTGATTAGCTAACTGTGCTGGACACACTCACACACACAGACACACACAGACACACACAGACAGACACAGACACACACAGACACACACAGACACAGACACACACAGAGACAGACACTCCCAGACACAGACACAGACACTCACACTCACACTCACACACACACACAGACACAGACACTCACATTCACACTCACACTCACATACAGACACAGACACACACAGAGAGAGAGAGGTTGAAAAAAATGAATAACATTTCATTTCATTATTGAAACACCATGAATGCTGGTCTTAGCCACAGCTCATTAGTCCTGCTGTGGCTAATCATCATCAGGATTGCGGTCCTCCCGAGCCAGTCTCAGTCGGGACAGACACATAAACACACACACATACACCGTGCCAGAGAAGACCTCACACTGTGTGAAGTGACTGAACGCTGAACCTTATCTTATGGGGTGACATCATGCTCAAAACATGACATCCTACTTCAAACTGTAAGCAGTTTGTCCGTACAAAGTTACTCACTGTCTTGGGTATTCACAGGGCAGTGAAACCCACACCCACACACACACAGGGCAGTGAAACATACACCCACACACACAGGGCAGTGAAACATACACCCACACACACAGGGCAGTGAAACCCACACCCACACACACAGGGCAGTGAAACCCACACCCACACACACACAGGGCAGTGAAACATACACCCACACACACACAGGGCAGTGAAACATACACCCACACACACAGGGCAGTGAAACCCACACCCACACACACAGGGCAGTGAAACATACACCCACACACACACACACACAGGCAGTGAAACATACACCCACACACACACAGGGCAGTGAAACCCACACCACACACACAGGGCAGTGAAACATACACCCACACACAGGGGGCAGTGAAACATACACCCACACACACACAGGGCAGTGAAACATACACCCACACACACACAGGGCAGTGAAACATACACCCACACACACAGGGCAGTGAAACCCACACCCACACACACAGGGCAGTGAAACCCCACACACCAGGGCACCCACACACAGGGCAGTGAAACCCACACCCACACACACAGGGCAGTGAAACCCACCCACACACACAGGGCAGTGAAACATACACCCACACACACAGGGCAGTGAAACCCACACCCACACACACAGGGCAGTGAAACCCACACCCACACACACAGGGCAGTGAAACCCACACCCACACACACACACAGGGCAGTGAAACATACACCCACCCACACACACAGGGCAGTGAAACCCACACCCACACACACAGGGCAGTGAAACATACACCCACACACACACAGGGCAGTGAAACATACACCCACACACACACAGGGCAGTGAAACATACACCCACACACACAGGGCAGTGAAACATACACCCACACACACACAGGGCAGTGAAACATACACCCACACACACACAGGGCAGTGAAACATACACCCACACACACACACACAGGGCAGTGAAACCCACCCACACACACACAGGGCAGTGAAACCCACACCCACACACACAGGGCAGTGAAACCCACACCCACACACACAGGGCAGTGAAACATACACCCACACACACAGGGCAGTGAAACCACACACCCACACACACAGGGCTGTGAAACCCACACCCACACACACAGGGCAGTGAAACCCACACCCACACACACAGGGCTGTGAAACCCACACCCACACACACAGGGCTGTGAAACCCACACCCACACACACAGGGCTGTGAAACCCACACCCACACACACAGGGCAGTGAAACCCACACCCACACACACAGGGCAGTGAAACATACACCCACACACACAGGGCTGTGAAACCCAGGGGCAGTGAAACCCACACCCACACACACAGGGCAGTGAAACATACACCCACCCACACACACAGGGCAGTGAAACCCACACCCACACACACAGGGCAGTGAAACATACACCCACCCACACACACAGGGCAGTGAAACCCACACCCACACACACAGGGCAGTGAAACATACACCCACCCACACACACAGGGCAGTGAAACCCACACCCACACACACACAGGGCAGTGAAACCCACACCCCCACACCCACACACACAGGGCTGTGAAACCCACACCCACACACACAGGGCTGTGAAACCCACACCCACACACACAGGGCAGTGAAACCCACACCCACACACACACACGCATGCCGAGACACAAACACATACACTAAATTATCATAAATATAATATCTCCCACCACTCATCCAACCAGTGGAGTGTCTAGGGGGTGGCCCAGGGTGACCACAGCTCCTCCTTTAATCTGATTGCCCCCCCCACCCACCCCCTCTCTGTCCAATCCAAGATGGCGCCGGTAGACATGGCTGCTCTGATTCTAGCTCCCAGGGAACTTTGCAGTATTTAAAAAAAAAAAATTGTGTTATTTCTCACATTTTTAGCCCAGAACGTTTCTTACATTATTACATTCAGCCGGGAAATAACTGTTGGATATCAGAGCAGTGGTAACTGCAGTGGCATTTCAACCAGAAATACGACTTTCCTGAATTGGATCCTTTGTACATACAATGCCCTGAGGCGATTGAACTTCTCCCAGATTCTGCTCCAAGACGCCGGTGACGGAGAAGACATAACCCGGAGTGGACTTCTAGTCCTACTCAGGAGACATGCACAACGTCCTCCATCTTACTAGTATATGGGGCGGCAGGCAGCCTAGTGGTTAGAGTGTTGGACGAGTAACCTAACTTCTGCAAGATCGAATCCCTGAGCTGACAAGGTAAAAATCTGTCGTTCTTCCCCTGAACAAGGCAGTTAACCCACTGTTCCTAGGCTGTCGTTGAAAATAAGAATTTGTTCTTAAACTGACTTGTCTAGTTTAAATAAAGGTAATAATGTTCAGGACAAGAAAGTAGATGAGCTCAGAGCGAGGATCCCCTTCCAAATAGACATCAGGGACTTCACTGCTATCAGCCCATAGAAACACATTGAATAACAGATTCATACATACATAGAACAACTTTTTTTTTTCATACGTGAAAACAAAGTTTGTTTTTGTTGTTGTCTGAGAGATAAGAAAGATTAAGACATTTAAAAAATATATTTTTTATTCAACTGTTTTCTTTTAGGCACTAAACTATACACACTCATCGGCCAGTTTATTAGGCACCCCGTTCACTAAAATGGTTCGCTGCTACAGACAGCGAGTCACGTGGCTGCTGTATAAAGACAGGCGTCAAAGCATTCAGTTACTGTTCGATTGAATGTTAGAACGGGCAAAACCAGTGACCAGTGGCGCATCGGTTCTAGTATCTCAGAAACGTCCGGCCTCCTGGGCTTTTCACACACGACCAGTATCTAAGGTTTACAGAGAGAATGGTGCAACAAACACAAAACATCCAGTCAGCTTCAGTCCTGTGGGTGAAAAACAGCTCGTTGATGAAAGGTCGAAGGACTAGGACAAGAATCGTGGAAGCTAACAGGCCCGGCTGCAAACAGGCAAATAACGGCGCAGTACAACAGTGGTGTGCAGAACGACATCTCGGAACTCACACCTCGTCGGACCTCGTCACGGATTGGTTAGTGCAGCAGAGGAAGAGCAACCGGTTTCCACTCCTATCAGTTAAAAACAAGCCTGTTAGCTTCCACGATTCTTCCTATCAGTTAAAAACAAGCCTGTTAGCTTCCACGATTCTTCCTCTCAGTTAAAAACAAGCCTGTTAGCTTCCACGATTCTTCCTATCAGTTAAAAACAAGCCTGTTAGCTTCCACGATTCTTCCTATCAGTTAAAAACAAGAAGAAGTGGCTCCGTTGGGCACGCTATCACCAACACTGGACAATTGAGGAGTGGGAAAACATTGCCTGGTCCGACGAATTCTGGTTCCTGTTGCATCATGCTGATGGCAGAGTCAGGATTGGACTTAAGCAGCACGAGTCCATGGCCGCATCCTGCCTGGTGTCAACGGTACCGGCTAGAAACGGTTGTGTAGCGTCGTCCAATCTGCAGTACCGGCTGGTGGCAGTGGTGTGATGGTGTGTGGAATATTTTACAAATTGAGCAACGTTTTTATGCCCTGAAGATTTCAGGCTGTTCTGATAACAAAGGGGGGTCGGACTCGGTACACCGCCCCCGGTAGACCTAATAAACTGGCCACTGAGTATACACTTCCATAATAAGGAACTTAAAAAATGGTACTGTACCTGGCCACCATCAGACGAGTTGTGTGAGGCTCGTGGGCTTTCTAGAGCAAAACAACCGACATGCACTTGTCCGTGAGAGACTCAGCAGTTTGTAGTTGCTACAGACATTTTTCATGGGAAGAGGGATTTTTTTGTGATGTCTCCTGGTCTGACAGACATCGCTGTAACTCTGCCACCTTCCACCAGATGCGGACGGCCGACATAGGAGGATGTGGTGGATTGAGATGCGGCCCATTTAAAAAATAAAATAAATACGGATAGATATCTCTAACTTAAACAGACAGATTTTATGGGAATGTTTTTAGTATGCTAATTAGATTTCCAGAGAGCAAAAGCTCGCTATGAAAGGCATCCAAGTTTTAAATTGTATTGCGGCAGTGTGGGTGGGTGGTGGTCAACAAATTTAGTATGCTTTCCAAATGGCACCCTATTCCCCTTTATAGTGCCTTCATTTTGACCAGATCCCTATGGATGTAGTGCACTATAAAGGGGATATGGTTCCCTTTGGAACTCACCCTTATAGTTTACAAGCCTCCTTTCCATCAAGGACACGGTTTCATTTGTTGCTCTTCTCTTCTGTCCACTTCCATATCAATCTCATTTAATCAAATCTCATTCCGTTCCCCGTAGCAGGCCCATAAATCTATGTTGAGAGGAAAGGAGAGAGAGGAAACATTTTTTAGCAAACAGGCCTGATCGATAGAACAGTCAAACTGTGTAGTCAAACTCATCCTCGCGTCAAAACAGTTTTTTTCTGATGAGACAAAACGCTTTCAGGAAAAGCTGCGGAGTAAATAGTGGACGTATGAACATAAATCTGTTACTTTACAACTTTGATCTGAATAGTGAATGGAGCGTTGCATGCTGTGCTCACACTGACAGCTGTAAGCTAAATCGATCTGACTGACGTTTTAAATGAGACAGACCTGTTGGTAGCAAATCATTTCATTTATGACTTACCAGTGGTGGAAAAAGTATCCAATTGTCAAGCTTCAGTGAAAAGTCACCCGGTAAAATACTACTTGAGTAAAAGTCAAAGTATTTGGTTTTAAATATACTTAAGTATCAAAATTATATGTAATTGCTAAAAAAATATTCTTAAATATCAAAAGTATAAATGATTTCCAAATCCTTATATTAAGCAAACCAGACGGCACCATGTTATTGCTTGTGGACAACCAGGGTCAAACAAAGCATTTGTGTTTAGTGAGTCCTCCAGATCAGAAGCAGTAGGGATGACCAGGGATGTTCTCTGTTTAGTGAGTCCTCCAGATCAGAGGCAGTAGGATTGACCAGGGATGTTCTCTGTTTAGTGAGTCCTCCAGATCAGAAGCAGTAGGGATGACCAGGGATGTTCTCTGTTTAGTGAGTCCTCCAGATCAGAGGCAGTAGGGATGACCAGGGATGTTCTCTGTTTAGTGAGTCCACCAGATCAGAGGCAGTAGGGATGACCAGGGATGTTCTCTGTTTAGTGAGTCCTCCAGATCAGAGGCAGTAGGGTTGACCAGGGATGTTCTCTGTTTAGTGAGTCCTCCAGATCAGAGGCAGTAGGGATGACCAGGGATGTTCTCTGTTTAGTGAGTCTTCCAGATCAGAGACAGTAGGGATGACCAGGGATGTTCTCTGTTTAATGAGTCCTCCAGATCAGAGGCAGTAGGGATGACCAGGGATGTTCTCTGTTTAGTGAGCCCTCCAGATCAGAGACAGTAGGGATGACCAGGGATGTTCTCTGTTTAATGAGTCCTCCAGATCAGAGGCAGTAGGGATGACCAGGGATGTTCTCTGTTTAGTGAGTCCTCCAGATCAGAGGCAGTAGGATGACCGGGATGTTCTCTGTTTAGTGAGTCCTCCAGATCAGAGGCAGTAGGGATGACCAGGGATGTTCTCTGTTTAGTGAGTCCTCCAGATCAGAGGCAGTAGGGATGACCAGGGATGTTCTCTGTTTAGTGAGTCCTCCAGATCAGAGGCAGTAGGGATGACCAGGGATGTTCTCTGTTTAGTGAGTCCTCCAGATCAGAGGCAGTAGGGTTGACCAGGGATGTTCTCTGTTTAGTGAGTCCTCCAGATCAGAGGCAGTAGGGATGACCAGGGATGTTCTCTGTTTAGTGAGTCTTCCAGATCAGAGACAGTAGGGATGACCAAGGATGTTCTCTGTTTAATGAGTCCTCCAGATCAGAGGCAGTAGGGATGACCAGGGATGTTCTCTGTTTAGTGAGTCCTCAAGATCAGAGGCAGTATGACCAGGGATGTTCTCTGTTTAGTGAGTCCTCCAGATCAGAGGCAGTATGACCAGGGATGTTCTCTGTTTAGTGAGTCCTCCAGATCAGAGGCAGTAGGGAGGACCAGGGATGTTCTCTGTTTAGTGAGTCCTCCAGATCAGAGGCAGTAGGGATGACCAGGGATGTTCTCTGTTTAGTGAGTCCTCCAGATCAGAGGCAGCAGGGATGACCAGGGATGTTCTCTGTTTAGTGAGTCCTCCAGATCAGAGGCAGTAGGGATGACCAGGGATGTTCTCTGTTTAGTGAATCCTCCAGATCAGAGACAGTAAAGACTGGGATGACCAGGGATGTTCTCTGTTTAGTGAGTCCTCCAGATCAGAGACAGTAGGCATGACCAGGGATGTTCTCTGTTTAATGAGTCCTCCAGATCAGAGGCAGTAGGGATGACACTGGATATTCTCTGTTTAGTGAGTCCTCCAGATCAGAGGCAGTATGACCAGGGAGTTCCAGATCTGTTTAGTGAGTCCTCCAGATCAGAGACAGTAGGGATGACCAGGATGTTCTCTGTTTAGTGAGTCCTCCAGATCAGAGGCAGTAGAGGATGACCAGGGATGTTCTCTGTTTAGTGAGTCCTCCAGATCAGAGACAGTAGGAAAGTCCTGATGACCAGGGATGTTCTCTGTTTAGTGAGTCCTCCAGATCAGAGGCAGTAGGGATGACCAGGGATGTTCTCTGTTTAGTGAGTCCTCCAGGTCAGAGGCAGTAGGGTAAGACCAGGGATGTTCTCTGTTTAGTGAGTCCTCCAGATCAGAGGTAGGGATGACCAGGGATGTTCTCTGTTTAGTGAGTCCTCCAGATCAGAGACAGTAGGGATGACCAGGATGTTCTCTGTTTAGTGAGTCCTCCAGATCAGAGGCAGTAGGAATGACCAGGGATGTTCTCTGTTTAGTGAGTCCTCCAGATCAGAGGCAGTAGGGATGACCAGGGATGTTCTCTGTTTAGTGAGTCCTCCAGATCAGAGGCAGGAGGCATGACCAGGGATGTTCTCTGTTTAGTGAGTCCTCCAGATCAGAGGCATAGAGTGATGACCATCTTCAGGGATGTTCTCTGTTTAGTGAGTCCTCCAGATCAGAGGCAGTAGGGATGACCAGGGATGTTCTCTGTTTAGTGAGTCTTCCAGATCAGAGACAGTAGGGATGACCAGGGATGTTCTCTGTTTAGTGAGTCCTCCAGATCAGAGACAGTAGGGATGACCAGGGATGTTCTCTGTTTAGTGAGTCCTCCAGATCAGAGGCAGTAGGGATGACCAGGGATGTTCTCTGTTTAGTGAGTCCTCCAGATCAGAGGCAGTAGCATTGACCAATGGGATGTTCTCTGTTTAGTGAGTCCTCCAGATCAGAGGTAGTAGAGATAACCAGGGATGTTCTCTGTTTAGTGAGTCCTCCAGATCAGAGGTAGTACTGATGCCAGGGATGTTCTCTGTTTAGTGAGTCCTCCAGATCAGAGGCAGTATGGGAAGACCAGGGATGTTCTCTGTTTAGTGAGTCCTCCAGATCAGAGGCAGTAGGGATGACCAGGGATGTTCTCTGTTTAGTGAGTCCTCCAGAACAGAGGCAGTAGGGATGACCAGGGATGTTCTCTGTTTAGTGAGTCTTCCAGAGCAGAGGCAGTAGGGATGACCAAGGATGTTCTCTGTTTAATGAGTCCTCCAGATCAGAGGCAGTAGGGATGACCAGGGATGTTCTCTGTTTAGTGAGTCCTCAAGATCAGAGGCAGTATGACCAGGGATGTTCTCTGTTTAGTGAGTCCTCCAGATCAGAGGCAGTATGACCAGGGATGTTCTCTGATTAGTGAGTCCTCCAGATCAGAGGCAGTAGGGAGGACCAGGGATGTTCTCTGTTTAGTGAGTCCTCCAGATCAGAGGCAGTAGGGATGACCAGGGATGTTCTCTGTTTAGTGAGTCCTCAAGATCAGAGGCAGTAGGGATGACCAGGGATGTTCTCTGTTTAGTGAGTCCTCCAGATCAGAGGCAGTATGACCAGGGATGTTCTCTGTTTAGTGAGTCCTCCAGATCAGAGGTAGTAGGGATGACCAGGGATGTTCTCTGTTTAGTGAGTCCTCCAGATCAGAGGCAGTAGGGATGACCAGGGATGTTCTCTGTTTAGTGAGTCCTTCCAGATCAGAGACAGTAGGGATGACCAAGGATGTTCTCTGTTTAATGAGTCCTCCAGATCAGAGGCAGTAGGGATGACCAGGGATGTTCTCTGTTTAGTGAGTCCTCCAGATCAGAGGCAGTAGGGATGACCAGGGATGTTCTCTGTTTTGTGAGTCCTCAAGATCAGAGGCAGTATGACCAGGGATGTTCTCTGTTTAGTGAGTCCTCAGATCAGAGGCAGTAAAATGTGATGACCAGGGATGTTCTCTGTTTAGTGAGTCCTCCAGATCAGATGCAGTATGACCAGGGATGTTCTCTGTTTAGTGAGTCCTCCAGATCAGAGGCAGTAGGGAGACCAGGGATGTTCTCTGTTTAGTGAGTCCTCCAGATCAGAGGTAGTAGGATGACCAGGGATGTTCTCTGTTTAGTGAGTCTTCCAGATCAGAGACAGTAGGGATGACCAAGGATGTTCTCTGTTTAATGAGTCCTCCAGATCAGAGGCAGTAGGGATGACCAGGGATGTTCTCTGTTTAGTGAGTCCTCCAGATCAGAGGCAGTAGGGATGACCAGGGATGTTCTCTGTTTAGTGAGTCCTCAAGATCAGAGGCAGTAGGGACCAGGGATGTTCTCTGTTTAGTGAGTCCTCCAGATCAGAGGCAGTATGACCAGGGATGTTCTCTGTTTAGTGAGTCCTCCAGATCAGAGGTAGTAGGGATGACCAGGGATGTTCTCTGTTTAGTGAGTCCTCCAGATCAGAGGCAGTAGGGATGACCAAGGATGTTCTCTGTTTAGTGAGTCCTCCAGATCAGAGACAGTAGGGATGACCAGGGATGTTCTCTGTTTAGTGAGTCCTCCAGATCAGAGGCAGTAGGAATGACCAGGGATGTTCTCTGTTTAGTGAGTCCTCCAGATCAGAGGCAGTAGGGATGACCAGGGATGTTCTCTGTTTAGTGAGTCCTCCAGATCAGAGGCAGTAGGGATGACCAGGGATGTTCTCTGTTTAGTGAGTCCTCCAGATCAGAGGCAGTAGGGATGACCAGGGATGTTCTCTGTTTAGTGAGTCCTCAGATCAGAGGCAGTATGACCAGGGATGTTCTCTGTTTAGTGAGTCCTCCAGATCAGAGGCAGTAGGGATGACCAGGGATGTTCTCTGTTTAGTGAGTCCTCCAGATCAGAGGTAGTAGGGATGACCAGGGATGTTCTCTGTTTAGTGAGTCCTCCAGATCAGAGGCAGTAGGGATGACCAGGGATGTTCTCTGTTTAGTGAGTCCTCCAGATCAGAGACAGTAGGGATGACCAAGGATGTTCTCTGTTTAGTGAGTCCTCCAGATCAGAGGCAGTAGGGATGACCAGGGATGTTCTCTGTTTAGTGAGTCCTCCAGATCAGAGGCAGTAGGGATGACCAGGGATGTTCTCTGTTTAGTGAGTCCTCAAGATCAGAGGCAGTAGGGATGACCAGGGATGTTCTCTGTTTAGTGAGTCCTCCAGATCAGAGGCAGTATGACCAGGGATGTTCTCTGTTTAGTGAGTCCTCCAGATCAGAGGCAGTAGGGATGACCAGGGATGTTCTCTGTTTAGTGAGTCCTCCAGATCAGAGGCAGTAGGGATGACCAGGGATGTTCTCTGTTTAGTGAGTCCTCCAGATCAGAGGCAGTAGGGATGACCAGGGATGTTCTCTGTTTAGTGAGTCCTCCAGATCAGAGGCAGTAGGGATGACCAGGGATGTTCTCTGTTTAGTGAGTCCTCCAGATCAGAGGCAGTAGGCATGACCAGGGATGTTCTCTGTTTAGTGAGTCCTCCAGATCAGAGGCAGTAGGGATGACCAGGGATGTTCTCTGTTTAGTGAGTCCTCAAGATCAGAGGCAGTATGACCAGGGATGTTCTCTGTTTAGTGAGTCCTCCAGATCAGAGGCAGTATGACCAGGGATGTTCTCTGTTTAGTGAGTCCTCCAGATCAGAGGCAGTAGGGATGACCAGGGATGTTCTCTGTTTAGTGAGTCCTCCAGATCAGAGGCAGTAGGGATGACCAGGGATGTTCTCTGTTTCGTGAGTCCTCCAGATCAGAGACAGTAGGGATGACCAGGGATGTTCTCTGTTTAGTGAGTCCTCCAGATCAGAGGCAGTAGGGATGACCAGGGATGTTCTCTGTTTAGTGAGTCCTCCAGATCAGAGGCAGTAGGGATGACCAGGGATGTTCTCTGTTTAGTGAGTCCTCCAGATCAGAGGCAGTAGGGATGACCAGGGATGTTCTCTGTTTAGTGAGTCCTCCAGATCAGAGGCAGTAGGGATGACCAGGGATGTTCTCTGTTTAGTGAGTCCTCCAGATCAGAGGCAGTAGGGATGACCAGGGATGTTCTCTGTTTAGTGAGTCCTCCAGATCAGAGGCAGTAGGGATGACCAGGGATGTTCTCTGTTTAGTGAGTCCTCCAGATCAGAGGCAGTAGGGATGACCGGGATGTTCTCTGTTTAGTGAGTCCTCCAGATCAGAGGCAGTAGGGATGACCAGGGATGTTCTCTCTTTAGTGAGTCCTCCAGGTCAGAGGCAGTAGGGTTGACCAGGGATGTTCTCTGTTTAGTGAGTCCTCCAGATCAGAGGTAGTAGGGATGACCAGGGATGTTCTCTGTTTAGTGAGTCCTCCAGATCAGAGGCAGTAGGGATGACCAAGGATGTTCTCTGTTTAGTGAATCCTCCAGATCAGAGACAGTAGGGATGACCAGGGAGGTTCTCTGTTTAGTGAGTCCTCCAGATCAGAGGCAGTAGGGATGACCAGGAATGTTCTCTGTTTAGAGAGTCCTCCAGATCAGAGGCAGTAGGGATGACCGGGATGTTCTCTGTTTAGTGAGTCCTCCAGATCAGAGGCAGCAGGGATGACCAGGGATGTTCTCTGTTCAGTGTGTCCTCCAGATCAGAGGCAGTGGGGATGACCAGGGATGTTCTCTGTTTAGTGAGTCCTCCAGATCAGAGGCATAAGTGATGACCAGGGATGTTCTCTGTTTAGTGAGTCCTCCAGATCAGAGGCAGTAGGGATGACCAGGGATGTTCTCTGTTTAGTGAGTCCTCCAGATCAGAGGCAGTAGGGTTGACCAGGGATGTTCTCTGTTTAGTGAGTCCTCCAGATCAGAGGCAGTAGGGATGACCAGGGATGTTCTCTGTTTAGTGAGTCCTCCAGATCAGAAGCAGTAGGGATGACTGTTACGTTCCCCAGAATATGTGTTGTAGATTGTGTATTTTGCATGTGTTTATTTCAGGAAATGGCTTCCTGAAATCCCTCAAGCAGCTGATTGGTCGACTCCAGGGCTAATTGGAGAGCTGACCCCGCCCCCTCGTCAAGACACAGCTGTCTCCAATTACCCATTCCTTCAGAAGCTATATAAAAGCCAGTGTTCTGTTCAGGAGGGAGATCTCTTCTTTTTGGAGGTAGAGATTTTGCTGGAGGTAGGGATTGCTGAGATTGATTGTGATAGAGGTTGATTTTGTTGGAAAGTGGTATGTTCTATGAGTTTGTTGCTCAGATAGAGCTTATTTGACATCCTTTTGTTAGTTTGTTTAAAATTGTTTAATAATCTGTTTCATTTGTTCCCAGGGGGGAAGGGGAAGGCACCTAGGGAGTGTTTAGGCAAGAGGCCCGCGGGCATACATATACCCGTAGCATAATCGCTGTCTAGGCACACTAGGTAAGACCTGGGCGGACCACCCCTTGTATTTTGGTTAGGGCACCAGGTGGTGCTAAATTAGGTAAGTAGTGGGTAGGCAGGTAAGATAGGAGAGGGGGGGGCTTTGAGATTTACTTTCTTTGCTTTGGTTCCGTCCAGCCCTTTTCCCCATATTACCGTGTAAAGGAATAAAGTCCTTGTAAACGGTACCACATTCTGCCTGTTGTCATTCTTACTTGCACCTACAGTCCATACCTTTTCGCTTCACGGAGAGTCTAGTTGTAGCAGGGTGTTGCGTTCCCTCTTCATAGAGGCGTGCGTAACAATGACCAGGGATGTTCTCTGTTTAGTGAGTCCTCCAGATCAGAGGCAGTAGGGATGACCAGGGATGTTCTCTGTTTAGTGAGTCCACCAGATCAGAGGCAGTAGGGATGACCAGGGATGTTCTCTGTTTAGTGAGTCCTCCAGATCAGAGGCAGTAGGGTTGACCAGGGATGTTCTCTGTTTAGTGAGTCCTCCAGATCAGAGGCAGTAGGGATGACCAGGGATGTTCTCTGTTTAGTGAGTCCTCCAGATCAGAGACAGTAGGGATGACCAGGGAGGTTCTCTGTTTAGTGAGTCCTCCAGATCAGAGGCAGTAGGAATGACCAGGGATGTTCTCTGTTTAGTGAGTCCTCCAGATCAGAGGCAGTAGGGATGACCAGGGATGTTCTCTGTTTAGTGAGTCCTCCAGATCAGAGGCAGTAGGGATGACCAGGGATGTTCTCTGTTTAGTGAGTCCTCCAGATCAGAGGCAGTAGGGATGACCAGGGATGTTCTCTGTTTAGTGAGTCCTCCAGATCAGAGGCAGTAGGGATGACCAGGGATGTTCTCTGTTTAGTGAGTCCTCCAGATCAGAGGCAGGGATGACCAGGGATGTTCTCTGTTTAGTGAGTCCTCCAGATCAGAGGCAGTAGGGATGACCAGGGATGTTCTCTGTTTAGTGAGTCCTCCAGATCAGAGGCAGTAGGGATGACCAGGGATGTTCTCTGTTTAGTGAGTCCTCCAGATCAGAGGCAGTAGGGATGACCAGGGATGTTCTCTGTTTAGTGAGTCCTCCAGATCAGAGGCAGTAGGGATGACCAGGGATGTTCTCTGTTTAGTGAGTCCTCCAGATCAGAGGCAGTAGGGATGACCAGGGATGTTCTCTGTTTAGTGAGTCCTCCAGATCAGAGGCAGTAGGGATGACCAGGGATGTTCTCTGTTTAGTGAGTCCTCCAGATCAGAGGCAGTAGGGATGACCAGGGATGTTCTCTGTTTAGTGAGTCCTCCAGATCAGAGGTAGTAGGGATGACCAGGGATGTTCTCTGTTTAGTGAGTCCTCCAGATCAGAGGTAGTAGGGATAACCAGGGATGTTCTCTGTTTAGTGAGTCCTCCAGATCAGAGGTAGTAGGGATGACCAGGGATGTTCTCTGTTTAGTGAGTCCTCCAGATCAGAGGCAGTAGGGATAACCAGGGATGTTCTCTGTTTAGTGAGTCCTCCAGATCAGAGGCAGTAGGGATGACCAGGGATGTTCTCTGTTTAGTGAGTCCTCCAGATCAGAGGCAGTAGGGATGACCAGGGATGTTCTCTGTTTAGTGAGTCCTCCAGATCAGAGGCAGTAGGGATGACCAGGGATGTTCTCTGTTTAGTGAGTCCTCCAGATCAGAGGCAGTAGGGATGACCAGGGATGTTCTCTGTTTAGTGAGTCCTCCAGATCAGAGGCAGTAGGGATGACCAGGGATGTTCTCTGTTTAGTGAGTCCTCCAGATCAGAGGCAGTAGGATGACCAGGGATGTTCTCTGTTTAGTGAGTCCTCCAGATCAGAGGCAGTAGGGATGACCAGGGATGTTCTCTGTTTAGTGAGTCCTCCAGATCAGAGGCAGTATGACCAGGGATGTTCTCTGTTTAGTGAGTCCTCCAGATCAGAGGCAGTAGGGATGACCAGGGATGTTCTCTGTTTAGTGAGTCCTCCAGATCAGAGGCAGTAGGGATGACCAGGGATGTTCTCTGTTTAGTGAGTCCTCCAGATCAGAGGCAGTAGGGATGACCAGGGATGTTCTCTGTTTAGTGAGTCCTCCAGATCAGAGGCAGTAGGGATGACCAGGGATGTTCTCTGTTTAGTGAGTCCACCAGATCAGAGGCAGTAGGGATGACCAGGGATGTTCTCTGTTTAGTGAGTCCTCCAGATCAGAGGCAGTAGGGATGACCAGGGATGTTCTCTGTTTAGTGAGTCCTCCAGATCAGAGGCAGTAGGGATGACCAGGGATGTTCTCTGTTTAGTGAGTCCTCCAGATCAGAGGCAGTAGGGATGACCAGGGATGTTCTCTGTTTAGTGAGTCCTCCAGATCAGAGGCAGTAGGGATGACCAGGGATGTTCTCTGTTTAGTGAGTCCTCCAGATCAGAGGCAGTAGGGATGACCAGGGATGTTCTCTGTTTAATGAGTCCTCCAGATCAGAGGCAGTAGGGATGACCAGGGATGTTCTCTGTTTAGTGAGTCCTCCAGATCAGAGGCAGTAGGGATGACCAGGGATGTTCTCTGTTTAGTGAGTCCTCCAGATCAGAGGCAGTAGGGATGACCAGGGATGTTCTCTGTTTAGTGAGTCCTCCAGATCAGAGGCAGTAGGGATGACCAGGGATGTTCTCTGTTTAGTGAGTCCTCCAGATCAGAGGCAGTAGGGATGACCGGGGATGTTCTCTGTTTAGTGAGTCCTCCAGATCAGAGGCAGTAGGGATGACCAGGGATGTTCTCTGTTTAGTGAGTCCTCCAGATCAGAGGCAGTAGCATTGACCGGGGATGTTCTCTGTTTAGTGAGTCCTCCAGATCAGAGGTAGTAGAGATAACCAGGGATGTTCTCTGTTTAGTGAGTCCTCCAGATCAGAGGTAGTAGGGATAACCAGGGATGTTCTCTGTTTAGTGAGTCCTCCAGATCAGAGGCAGTATGACCAGGGATGTTCTCTGTTTAGTGAGTCCTCCAGATCAGAGGCAGTAGGGAGGACCAGGGATGTTCTCTGTTTAGTGAGTCCTCCAGAACAGAGGCAGTAGGGATGACCAGGGATGTTCTCTGTTTAGTGAGTCTTCCAGAGCAGAGACAGTAGGGATGACCAAGGATGTTCTCTGTTTAATGAGTCCTCCAGATCAGAGGCAGTAGGGATGACCAGGGATGTTCTGTTTAGTGAGTCCTCAAGATCAGAGGCAGTATGACCAGGGATGTTCTCTGTTTAGTGAGTCCTCCAGATCAGAGGCAGTATGACCAGGGATGTTCTCTGTTTAGTGAGTCCTCCAGATCAGAGGCAGTAGGGAGGACCAGGGATGTTCTCTGTTTAGTGAGTCCTCCAGATCAGAGGCAGTAGGGATGACCAGGGATGTTCTCTGTTTAATGAGTCCTCCAGATCAGAGGCAGTAGGGATGACCAGGGATGTTCTGTTTAGTGAGTCCTCAAGATCAGAGGCAGTATGACCAGGGATGTTCTCTGTTTAGTGAGTCCTCCAGATCAGAGGCAGTATGACCAGGGATGTTCTCTGTTTAGTGAGTCCTCCAGATCAGAGGCAGTAGGGAGGACCAGGGATGTTCTCTGTTTAGTGAGTCCTCCAGATCAGAGGCAGTAGGGATGACCAGGGATGTTCTCTGTTTAGTGAGTCCTCAAGATCAGAGGCAGTATGACCAGGGATGTTCTCTGTTTAGTGAGTCCTCCAGATCAGAGGCAGTATGACCAGGGATGTTCTCTGTTTAGTGAGTCCTCCAGATCAGAGGTAGTAGGGATGACCAGGGATGTTCTCTGTTTAGTGAGTCCTCCAGATCAGAGGCAGTAGGGATGACCAGGGATGTTCTCTGTTTAGTGAGTCTTCCAGATCAGAGACAGTAGGGATGACCAAGGATGTTCTCTGTTTAATGAGTCCTCCAGATCAGAGGCAGTAGGGATGACCAGGGATGTTCTCTGTTTAGTGAGTCCACCAGATCAGAGGCAGTAGGGATGACCAGGGATGTTCTCTGTTTAGTGAGTCCTCCAGATCAGAGGCAGTAGGGTTGACCAGGGATGTTCTCTGTTTAGTGAGTCCTCCAGATCAGAGGCAGTAGGGATGACCAGGGATGTTCTCTGTTTAGTGAGTCTTCCAGATCAGAGACAGTAGGGATGACCAGGGATGTTCTCTGTTTAATGAGTCCTCCAGATCAGAGGCAGTAGGGATGAACAGGGATGGTCTCTGTTTAGTGAGTCCTCCAGATCAGAGGCAGTAGGGATGACCAGGGATGTTCTCTGTTTAGTGAGTCCTCCAGATCAGAGGCAGTAGGGATGACCAGGGATGTTCTCTGTTTAGTGAGTCCTCCAGATCAGAGGCAGTAGGGATGACCAGGGATGTTCTCTGTTTAGTGAGTCCTCCAGATCAGAGGCAGTAGGGATGACCAGGGATGTTCTCTGTTTAGTGAGTCCTCCAGATAAGAGGCAGTATGACCAGGGATGTTCTCTGTTTAGTGAGTCCTCCAGATCAGAGGCAGTAGGGATGACCAGGGATGTTCTCTGTTTAGTGAGTCCTCTAGATCAGAGGCAGTAGGGATGACCAGGGATGTTCTCTGTTTAGTGAGTCCTCCAGATCAGAGGCAGTAGGGATGACCAGGGATGTTCTCTGTTTAGTGAGTCTTCCAGATCAGAGACAGTAGGGATGACCAGGGATGTTCTCTGTTTAGTGAGTCCTCCAGATCAGAGACAGTAGGGATGACCAGGGATGTTCTCTGTTTAGTGAGTCCTCCAGATCAGAGGCAGTAGGGATGACCAGGGATGTTCTCTGTTTAGTGAGTCCTCCAGATCAGAGGCAGTAGCATTGACCGGGGATGTTCTCTGTTTAGTGAGTCCTCCAGATCAGAGGTAGTAGAGATAACCAGGGATGTTCTCTGTTTAGTGAGTCCTCCAGATCAGAGGTAGTAGGGATAACCAGGGATGTTCTCTGTTTAGTGAGTCCTCCAGATCAGAGGCAGTATGACCAGGATGTTCTCTGTTTAGTGAGTCCTCCAGATCAGAGGCAGTAGGGAGGACCAGGGATGTTCTCTGTTTAGTGAGTCCTCCAGAACAGAGGCAGTAGGGATGACCAGGGATGTTCTCTGTTTAGTGAGTCTTCCAGAGCAGAGACAGTAGGGATGACCAAGGATGTTCTCTGTTTAATGAGTCCTCCAGATCAGAGGCAGTAGGGATGACCAGGGATGTTCTGTTTAGTGAGTCCTCCAGATCAGAGGCAGTAGGGAGGACCAGGGATGTTCTCTGTTTAGTGAGTCCTCCAGATCAGAGGCAGTAGGGATGACCAGGGATGTTCTCTGTTTAGTGAGTCCTCAAGATCAGAGGCAGTATGACCAGGGATGTTCTCTGTTTAGTGAGTCCTCCAGATCAGAGGCAGTATGACCAGGGATGTTCTCTGTTTAGTGAGTCCTCCAGATCAGAGGTAGTAGGGATGACCAGGGATGTTCTCTGTTTAGTGAGTCCTCCAGATCAGAGGCAGTAGGGATGACCAGGGATGTTCTCTGTTTAGTGAGTCTTCCAGATCAGAGACAGTAGGGATGACCAAGGATGTTCTCTGTTTAATGAGTCCTCCAGATCAGAGGCAGTAGGGATGACCAGGGATGTTCTCTGTTTAGTGAGTCCTCCAGATCAGAGGCAGTAGGGATGACCAGGGATGTTCTCTGTTTCGTGAGTCCTCAAGATCAGAGGCAGTATGACCAGGGATGTTCTCTGTTTAGTGAGTCCTCAAGATCAGAGGCAGTATGACCAGGGATGTTCTCTGTTTAGTGAGTCCTCCAGATCAGAGGCAGTATGACCAGGGATGTTCTCTGTTTAGTGAGTCCTCCAGATCAGAGGCAGTAGGGAGGACCAGGGATGTTCTCTGTTTAGTGAGTCCTCCAGATCAGAGGTAGTAGGGATGACCAGGGATGTTCTCTGTTTAGTGAGTCTTCCAGATCAGAGACAGTAGGGATGACCAAGGATGTTCTGTTTAATGAGTCCTCCAGATCAGAGGCAGTAGGGATGACCAGGGATGTTCTCTGTTTAGTGAGTCCTCCAGATCAGAGGCAGTAGGGATGACCAGGGATGTTCTCTGTTTAGTGAGTCCTCAAGATCAGAGGCAGTATGACCAGGGATGTTCTCTGTTTAGTGAGTCCTCCAGATCAGAGGCAGTATGACCAGGGATGTTCTCTGTTTAGTGAGTCCTCCAGATCAGAGGTAGTAGGGATGACCAGGGATGTTCTCTGTTTAGTGAGTCCTCCAGATCAGAGGCAGTAGGGATGACCAAGGATGTTCTCTGTTTAGTGAATCCTCCAGATCAGAGACAGTAGGGATGACCAGGGAGGTTCTCTGTTTAGTGAGTCCTCCAGATCAGAGGCAGTAGGAATGACCAGGGATGTTCTCTGTTTAGTGAGTCCTCCAGATCAGAGGCAGTAGGGATGACCAGGGATGTTCTCTGTTTAGTGAGTCCTCCAGATCAGAGGCAGTAGGCATGACCAGGGATGTTCTCTGTTTAGTGAGTCCTCCAGATCAGAGGCATAAGTGATGACGAGGGATGTTCTCTGTTTAGTGAGTCCTCCAGATCAGAGGCAGTAGGGATGACCAGGGATGTTCTCTGTTTAGTGAGTCCTCCAGATCAGAGGCAGTAGGGATGACCAGGGATGTTCTCTGTTTAGTGAGTCCTCCAGATCAGAGGCAGTAGGGTTGACCAGGGATGTTCTTTGTTTAGTGAGTCCTCCAGATCAGAGGCAGTAGGGATGACCAGGGATGTTCTCTGTTTAGTGAGTCCTCCAGATCAGAGGCAGTAGGCATGACCAGGGATGTTCTCTGTTTAGTGAGTCCTCCAGATCAGAGGCATAAGTGATGACGAGGGATGTTCTCTGTTTAGTGAGTCCTCCAGATCAGAGGCAGTAGGGTTGACCAGGGATGTTCTTTGTTTAGTGAGTCCTCCAGATCAGAGGCAGCAGGGATGACCAGGGATGTTCTCTGTTTAGTGAGTCCTCCAGACCAGAGGCAGTAGGGATGACCAGGGATGTTCTCTGTTTAGTGAGTCCTCCAGATCAGAGGCAGTAGGGATGACCAGGGATGTTCTCTGTTTAGTGAGTCCTCCAGATCAGAGGCAGTAGTGATGACCAGGGATGTTCTCTGTTTAGTGAGTCCTCCAGATCAGAGGCAGTAGGGATGACCAGGGATGTTCTCTGTTTAGTGAGTCCTTCAGATCAGAGGCAGTAGGGATGACCAGGGATGTTCTCTGTTCAGTGAGTCCTGCAGATCAGAGGCAGTAGGGATGACCAGGGATGTTCTCTGTTTAGTGAGTCCTCAAGATCAGAGGCAGTATGACCAGGGATGTTCTCTGTTTAGTGAGTCCTCCAGATCAGAGGCAGTATGACCAGGGATGTTCTCTGTTTAGTGAGTCCTCCAGATCAGAGGCAGTAGGGAGGACCAGGGATGTTCTCTGTTTAGTGAGTCCTCCAGATCAGAGGCAGTAGGGATGACCAGGGATGTTCTCTGTTTAGTGAGTCCTCCAGATCAGAGGCAGCAGGGATGACCAGGGATGTTCTCTGTTTAGTGAGTCCTCCAGATCAGAGGCAGTAGGGATGACCAGGGATGTTCTCTGTTTAGTGAATCCTCCAGATCAGAGACAGTAGGGATGACCAGGGATGTTCTCTGTTTAGTGAGTCCTCCAGATCAGAGACAGTAGGGATGACCAGGGATGTTCTCTGTTTAATGAGTCCTCCAGATCAGAGGCAGTAGGGATGACCAGGGATGTTCTCTGTTTAGTGAGTCCTCCAGATCAGAGGCAGTATGACCAGGGATGTTCTCTGTTTAGTGAGTCCTCCAGATCAGAGACAGTAGGGATGACCAGGGATGTTCTCTGTTTAGTGAGTCCTCCAGATCAGAGGCAGTAGGGATGACCAGGGATGTTCTCTCTTTAGTGAGTCCTCCAGGTCAGAGGCAGTAGGGTTGACCAGGGATGTTCTCTGTTTAGTGAGTCCTCCAGATCAGAGGCAGCAGGGATGACCAGGGATGTTCTCTGTTCAGTGTGTCCTCCAGATCAGAGGCAGTGGGGATGACCAGGGATGTTCTCTGTTTAGTGAGTCCTCCAGATCAGAGGCATAAGTGATGACCAGGGATGTTCTCTGTTTAGTGAGTCCTCCAGATCAGAGGCAGCAGGGATGACCAGGGATGTTCTCTGTTTAGTGGATTATGTGTTGTAGATTGTGTATTTTGCATGTGTTTATTTCAGGAAATGGCTTCCTGAAATCCCTCAAGCAGCTGATTGGTCGACTCCAGGGCTAATTGGAGAGCTGACCCCGCCCCCTCGTCAAGACACAGCTGTCTCCAATTACCCATTCCTTCAGAAGCTATATAAAAGCCAGTGTTCTGTTCAGGAGGGAGATCTCTTCTTTTTGGAGGTAGAGATTTTGCTGGAGGTAGGGATTGCTGAGATTGATTGTGATAGAGGTTGATTTTGTTGGAAAGTGGTATGTTCTGTGAGTTTGTTGCTCAGATAGAGCTTATTTGACATCCTTTTGTTTCTTAGTTTGTTTAAAATTGTTTAATATTCTGTTTCATTTGTTCCCAGGGGGGAAGGGGAAGGCACCTAGGGAGTGCTTAGGCAAGAGGCCCGCGGGCATACATATACCCGTAGCATATTCGCTGTCTAGACACACTAGGTAAGACCTGGGCGGACCACCCCTTGTATTTTGGTTAGGGCACCAGGTGGTGCTAAATTAGGTAAGTAGTGGGTAGGCAGGTAAGATAGGAGAGGGGGGCTTTGAGATTTACTTTCTTTGCTTTGGTTCCGTCCAGCCCCTTTTCCCCATATTACCGTGTAAAGGAATAAAGTCCTTGTAAACGGTACCACATTCTGCCTGTTGTCATTCTTACTTGCACCTACAGTCCATACCTTTTTCGCTTCACGGAGAGTTTAGTTGTAGCAGGGTGTTGCGTTCCCTCTTCATAGAGGCGTGCGTAACATAATGGGGGCTCATCCGGGATTTTTCCATTAAACCCACCGGACCCTGCTGCTCTGAGCTCTCTCTGTGGTTAGTGATTGAGGTGTGATGGTAGGTTGTGAGTTTGGATGACTTGTTTAGTTAGTGTGTTCAGGAGACTGCATTGTAAAGATGGCTGCCTCAGCCATCTCCAAGTTTTTTGAAGCGCCCTCTATTGATTGTTTGGTGAGGTTTCGTAAAGTAGACCTTGTAGCTATAGCTGACCATTATGGATTTGTATTCCCTGAGAAAGCCCTAAAGGCTGAGCTTTTGGTGCTAGTCAGGGAGGGTTTAGTGAGAGAACGGATTCTCTCATTGCAAGGAGAGGAGACGGGTAGACCTTCTGATGCCAAGTCAGAGGACAGGGCGGAGGAAGGGGTTCCTCGTACCCCTTTACATTGCCCCGATTCGATCCTTTATCTTCTGCTTCGGGTCGTTCAGATGGGACTGCTAGGCTGAAGGTGAGGCTGGCTCGGTTAGAAATGGAGCAAAAAGATAAAGAGAGACAGATGAATTTTGAACTTGAAATTAGGAAAATAGAAGCTGACAAGGAGGTGAGGATCCGACAACTGGAGCTAGATGCTGGCTCCAGTGCGACTCCACAAGCTGCTCATCATCAAGCCCACTTCGATGTGAGTAAAAACATAGCTTTAGTCCCTCCATTCCGAGAGTCGGAAGTTGATTATTATTTCTCTGCGTTTGAGCGTGTGGCCGCTGCGCTGCATTGGCCACTCGAGGTTTGGCCGCTTCTGTTACAATGTAAATTGTCTGGGAAAGCCCAGGAAGTAGTAGCTGCTCTCTCCCTGGAAGACAGTTTACATTACGATACAGTTAAAACTACCGTGTTGCGGGCTTATGAGTTGGTGCCTGAAGCTTATAGGCAGCGCTTCAGGAACCACAAAAACGTCTCACCGTACATTTGTTGAATTTGCTAGGGACAAAGAGTCTCTGTTTAGTCGTTGGTGTTCAGCCAGCAAAGCTAACACCTTTGCTGATATTCGGGAGTTGATGCTGTTGGAGGACTTTAAAAGCAACCTCCCAGATAGACTTGTAGTTCATTTAAATGAACAGAAAGTGGTGACATTGGCCCAAGCAGCAGTGTTGGCAGATGAGTACGCTTTGACACACAAGACTGTCTTTGGTGCACCATGTATTGAAGGCCGGACGATTACGTCATCAGTTCCTCGTTCAGGTCGCTTTTCCTCTAACAACCCTAAGCCTTTTCAAGAAATCCGTGAATGTTATTACTGTCACCAAAAGGGTCACGTGATTGCGGACTGCCCAGTTTTGAAAAATAAACCGAAACGGTCCCAGTCACCGTCCCCAAAAATGAGAAGTTTGGGTTTAGTCAAGTCTTTGGATCGTCCATTGGATCGAGATATTGACTCAGCATTTGAGAAACCGGATCCTGTCTATGCTCCGTTTATCTCTGCCGGTTATGTTTCCTTAACAGGAGAACCAACTGATCAAAAGCCTATCCAAATCCTACGTGACACCGGGCGGCGCAGTCAGTAATCATTACTGATGCTTTACCCTGGTCTCCTGAAACGTATTGTGGCTCACATGTCATATTACAGGGGATAGAGACAAAAACCGTACCTGTACCATTACACTGGGTCCACTTAGTGTCAGACTTGGTATCAGGACGTTTCCGTGTTGGTGTAGTGTCTACACTGCCAGTATCAGGAGTAAAATTGCTACTAGGGAATGATATTGCTGGTGGTAATGTCACTCCTGTGTTAGAGGTAGTAGACAACCCAGAAATCAGAACTACAGATGAGAAATTGGTTCAAGCATTTCCACATGTTTTTCCTGCTTGTGTGTTAACGAGGGCACAATCTCGCAAGCTAGGAGATGTGGTGGATTTGGCTAGTTCTATTTTTGAGAATGTTGAGGTAGAAGACAATGCACTGAGTATTCCTTCTGCATTGCCGACAGTTTTTACCCCCGTAAAAACTAAGGCAGGGGAAAACGAAATCGCGCCCCAATTACATGACATTCTTTTGTCTGTCACCCCTGAGAAGGTGATTGAATGTCAAAAAGAAGACACCAGTCTTCGCAAGTGTTTTGCTTCGGTAATTTCCATTGAGGAAGCTAAAACTAGACAGACTGCCTACTTTATGGAAGCAGGAGTTTTGATGCGTAAATGGGCATCTCATGACACCATTAATGACTGGAGTGAAGTGTGTCAAGTGGTTGTTCCTACACCGTTCCGACAGCAGGTGCTGTCACTCGCCCATGACCAGGCGTGGTCTGGACACTTGGGGATCACAAAGACCTATAACCGGGTCCTTCGTCATTTCTTCTGGCCAGGTTTGAAGTCTGACGTGGTCCAATTTTGTAAAACATGTCACATATGTCAACTCACTGGGAAAGTGAATCAAACAGTTCCACGAGCGCCACTCTGCCCGATTCCTGTGGTAGGGGAACCGTTTGAAAGAGTGATAATTGATTGTGTAGGTCCATTGCCGAAAACCAGGTCAGGTAACCAGTTCCTACTAACAATAATGTGCAGTGCTACTCGATACCCAGAGGCTATTCCTCTCCGTACTATAACGGCTAAGACTGTGGTGAAGGCACTGGTGAAGTTCTTCTCTACGTTTGGACTCCCTAAAGTAATCCAAACTGATCAGGGATCCAACTTCATGTCTAAACTGTTTTCAAATGTGTTAAAGACATTGTGTATTTCCCATCAGGTCTCCAGTCCGTATCATCCAGAGAGTCAAGGGGCTCTAGAACGCTGGCATCAGACACTGAAGGCAATGCTACGCAAGTATTGTATGGATACCAGTACTGATTGGGATGAGGGGGTGCCCTTTGTCCTATTTGCTATAAGGGAAACGATACAAGAGTCCTTAGGGTTCAGCCCTGCTGACCTTGTGTTTGGACACACCCCACGGGGTCCGCTGAAAGTTTTGAAGGAGCATATCTTATCTCCTACACCCAGTAGCGCCCCTAAAAATGTGTTGGATTATGTCAGTAAGATGCGGGAGAGACTGCACGCCGCATGTGCGTTAGCCCAAAAGTCTCTCTCCTCGTCTCAAAAACGCATGAAGTTGCATTATGACAAAAAGGCTGTTGGCCGTTCATTTGCACCAGGGGATCAAGTTTTAGTTTTGTTGCCAATCCCTGGCTCATCTCTGTCAGCACGTTTTTCTGGACCATATCTGGTGGAAAAGAAACTCAATGACACCAATTATGTGATAAAGACACCAGATCGAAGGCGTTCTTCCCGTGTGTGTCATGTTAACATGCTGAAAACATATTATGTGCGTGATTCTCCCGACAGCTCCTCAGGTAAGCCGGTCCAGCCCGCCGTCTCCAGTGTGGCTGCGGTGGTGCTGAAGCCTGGCTGGGACCTAGATGAGGATAAGGAGGACGGGTTGGAGTTACGCCATACATTACAGCAAGGTGAACGCCTATGTAATTCAGAGATGCTGAAGAAGTTACCCTCTCAAATGGAACATTTGGATAATGATCAAACTAAGGATCTTATCCTATTGATAAACAGTTTTCTCAGTGTGTTTCAGGACATTCCAAGTCGCACATCCATCTTGGAACATGACGTGGATGTGGGGAACGCTGTTCCTATACGTCAGCATCCGTACCGGGTTAATGCTAAGAAAAGAGAGGTAATGAAAAGTGAGGTAGCTTATTTATTACAGAATGACATGGCAAAACCCAGTAACAGCTCCTGGAGTTCTCCATGTATTCTTGTTCCTAAGCCTGACGGTACGTCCCGCTTATGTACGGACTATCGTCGCGTAAATGCAGTTACAAAGTCTGATTCTTTTCCTCTACCTCGCTTAGATGACTGTATTGATAGAATAGGCTCTGCTGCTTACGTTAGTAAGTTAGATTTGTTAAAAGGTTATTGGCAGGTGCCTCTGACCTCTCGAGCTTCTGACATATCGGCTTTTGTTACGCCAGATAACTTTGTACAATACACTGTGATGCCCTTTGGCATGTGTAATGCACCTGCTACTTTTCAGCGGCTAGTTAACATTGTGTTTGAAGATGTGCCAAATTGTACTGCGTACCTTGACGATGTGGTGATTCATTCGTCTACTTGGTCTGATCATCTCTCCACTTTGAAAAGTGTGTTTCAGCGGTTGGAGAAGGCTTCTTTAACCCTCAATTTGGCCAAGTGTGAGTTTGGGAAGGCTACAGTGACTTACTTAGGGAAACAAGTGGGACGAGGTCAAGTGCGCCCAGTAACTGGCAAAGTGGAAGCAATTGTTGCTTTTCCTGCTCCCACTACTCGCCGCCAGTTGCGCAGATTCCTAGGGATGGTAGGGTACTATCGTACATTCTGTAAGAATTTCTCGACGGTAGTAGCTCCCCTTTCATCTCTGCTTAGTCCCAAGGTACCATTCAAGTGGTCCAAGGACTGTAACTACGCTTTTGAGTCCGCTAAAGCGCTACTTTGTAGTGCCCCAGTGCTTGCCGCCCCCAACTTTGACAAACCTTTTAAGTTGGAGGTAGATGCTAGTATTATGGGGGTGGGTGCGGTTCTCTTACAGGAAGATGAAGACGGAGTGGATCGGCCCGTCAGTTTCTTCTCCCGTAAGTTCAACTCGTGTCAGTCAAGGTACTCTACAATCGAACAAGAGACGCTGGCTTTATTGCTTGCCTTACAGTTCTTTGAGGTATATGTGGGCTCCAGTGCCTTGCCTGTAGTGGTCTTCACAGACCATAATCCGTTGGTGTTCTTGAAACAAATGTACAACCAGAACCGCCGCCTTATGCGGTGGGCTCTGATTGTGCAAAGATATAATGTACAGATAGCTTATGTGAAGGGCTCGGCGAATGTGGTTGCTGACGCTCTATCACGGGTTTACTAACTGGGGATACGTTGGCATTTATTATTGCAAAACTAGGTTTGCAATTTTTGTGGTGGGCGTGTTACGTTCCCCAGATTATGTGTTGTAGATTGTGTATTTTGCATGTGTTTATTTCAGGAAATGGCTTCCTGAAATCCCTCAAGCAGCTGATTGGTCGACTCCAGGGCTAATTGGAGAGCTGACCCCGCCCCCTCGTCAAGACACAGCTGTCTCCAATTACCTTCCTTCAGAAGCTATATAAAAGCCAGTGTTCTGTTCAGGAGGGAGATCTCTTCTTTTTGGAGGTAGAGATTTTGCTGGAGGTAGGGATTGCTGAGATTGATTGTGATAGAGGTTGATTTTGTTGGAAAGTGGTATGTTCTATGAGTTTGTTGCTCAGATAGAGCTTATTTGACATCCTTTTGTTTCTTAGTTTGTTTAAAATTGTTTAATATTCTGTTTCATTTGTTCCCAGGGGGGAAGGGGAAGGCACCTAGGGAGTGCTTAGGCAAGAGGCCCGCGGGCATACATATACCCGTAGCATAATCGCTGTCTAGGCACACTAGGTAAGACCTGGGCGGACCACCCCTTGTATTTTGGTTAGGGCACCAGGTGGTGCTAAATTAGGTAAGTAGTGGGTAGGCAGGTAAGATAGGAGAGGGGGGGGCTTTGAGATTTACTTTCTTTGCTTTGGTTCCGTCCAGCCCCTTTTCCCCATATTACCGTGTAAAGGAATAAAGTCCTTGTAAACGGTACCACATTCTGCCTGTTGTCGTTCTTACTTGCACCTACAGTCCATACCTTTTTCGCTTCACGGAGAGTCTAGTTGTAGCAGGGTGTTGCGTTCCCTCTTCATAGAGGCGTGCGTAACAATGACCAGGGATGTTCTCTGTTTAGTGAGTCCTCCAGATCAGAGGCAGTAGGGATGACCAGGGATGTTCTCTGTTTAGTGAGTCCACCAGATCAGAGGCAGTAGGGATGACCAGGGATGTTCTCTGTTTAGTGAGTCCTCCAGATCAGAGGCAGTAGGGTTGACCAGGGATGTTCTCTGTTTAGTGAGTCCTCCAGATCAGAGGCAGTAGGGATGAACAGGGATGGTCTCTGTTTAGTGAGTCCTCCAGATCAGAGGCAGTAGGGATGACCAGGGATGTTCTCTGTTTAGTGAGTCCTCCAGATCAGAGGCAGTAGGGATGACCAGGGATGTTCTCTGTTTAGTGAGTCCTCCAGATAAGAGGCAGTATGACCAGGGATGTTCTCTGTTTAGTGAGTCCTCCAGATCAGAGGCAGTAGGGAGGACCAGGGATGTTCTCTGTTTAGTGAGCCCTCTAGATCAGAGGCAGTAGGGATGACCAGGGATGTTCTCTGTTTAGTGAGTCCTCCAGATCAGAGGCAGTAGGGATGACCAGGGATGTTCTCTGTTTAGTGAGTCTTCCAGATCAGAGACAGTAGGGATGACCAGGGATGTTCTCTGTTTAGTGAGTCCTCCAGATCAGAGACAGTAGGGATGACCAGGGATGTTCTCTGTTTAGTGAGTCCTCCAGATCAGAGGCAGTAGGGATGACCAGGGATGTTCTCTGTTTAGTGAGTCCTCCAGATCAGAGGCAGTAGCATTGACCGGGGATGTTCTCTGTTTAGTGAGTCCTCCAGATCAGAGGTAGTAGAGATAACCAGGGATGTTCTCTGTTTAGTGAGTCCTCCAGATCAGAGGTAGTAGGGATAACCAGGGTTCTCTGTTTAGTGAGTCCTCCAGATCAGAGGCAGTATGACCAGGGATGTTCTCTGTTTAGTGAGTCCTCCAGATCAGAGGCAGTAGGGAGGACCAGGGATGTTCTCTGTTTAGTGAGTCCTCCAGAACAGAGGCAGTAGGGATGACCAGGGATGTTCTCTGTTTAGTGAGTCTTCCAGAGCAGAGACAGTAGGGATGACCAAGGATGTTCTCTGTTTAATGAGTCCTCCAGATCAGAGGCAGTAGGGATGACCAGGGATGTTCTCTGTTTAGTGAGTCCTCAAGATCAGAGGCAGTATGACCAGGGATGTTCTCTGTTTAGTGAGTCCTCCAGATCAGAGGCAGTATGACCAGGGATGTTCTCTGTTTAGTGAGTCCTCCAGATCAGAGGCAGTAGGGAGGACCAGGGATGTTCTCTGTTTAGTGAGTCCTCCAGATCAGAGGCAGTAGGGATGACCAGGGATGTTCTCTGTTTAGTGAGTCCTCCAGATCAGAGGCAGTAGGGGATGACCAGGGATGTTCTCTGTTTAGTGAGTCCTCCAGATCAGAGGCAGTAGGGATGACCAGGGATGTTCTCTGTTTAGTGAATCCTCCAGATCAGAGACAGTAGGGATGACCAGGGATGTTCTCTGTTTAGTGAGTCCTCCAGATCAGAGACAGTAGGGATGACCAGGGATGTTCTCTGTTTAATGAGTCCTCCAGATCAGAGGCAGTAGGGATGACCAGGGATGTTCTCTGTTTAGTGAGTCCTCCAGATCAGAGGCAGTATGACCAGGGATGTTCTCTGTTTAGTGAGTCCTCCAGATCAGAGACAGTAGGGATGACCAGGGATGTTCTCTGTTTAGTGAGTCCTCCAGATCAGAGGCAGTATGACCAGGGATGTTCTCTGTTTAGTGAGTCCTCCAGATCAGAGGTAGTAGGGATGACCAGGGATGTTCTCTGTTTAGTGAGTCCTCCAGATCAGAGGCAGTAGGGATGACCAGGGATGTTCTCTGTTTAGTGAGTCTTCCAGATCAGAGACAGTAGGGATGACCAAGGATGTTCTCTGTTTAATGAGTCCTCCAGATCAGAGGCAGTAGGGATGACCAGGGATGTTCTCTGTTTAGTGAGTCCTCAAGATCAGAGGCAGTATGACCAGGGATGTTCTCTGTTTAGTGAGTCCTCAAGATCAGAGGCAGTATGACCAGGGATGTTCTCTGTTTAGTGAGTCCTCCAGATCAGAGGTAGTAGGGATGTTCTCTGTTTAGTGAGTCCACCAGATCAGAGGTAGTAGGGTTGACCAGGGTTGTTCTCTGTTTAATGAGTCCACCAGATCAGAGGCAGTAGGGATGACCAGGGATGTTCTCTGTTTAATGAGTCCTCCAGATCAGAGGTAGTAGGGATGACCAGGGTTGTTCTCTTGATATATGTGTGAATTGAACCAGTTTCCTTCTAAGTATTTTTAGTTGTCAGGGAAAATGTACGTAGTGAAAAGTATATTTTCTTTAGGAATGTAGGGAAGTGAAAGTTGTCAAAAAATATAAATAGTAAAGTAAATTACAGACACCGCAAAAAAACGACTTAAGTAGTTCTTTAAAATATTTTTTTACTGAAGTACTTTACACCACTGCAACTGTGAGTTACTTAGTTTCACAGTGGGTTTAAAGTGATGACACGTTCAACTCTTATTGTCAAGCTCGGAATCTGATAATGTTGTCATTTAGCCACTGGTCAAAACGATTACACAATATAGTGACCAGGGTGCCATTTTGGACAAAACCTTAGTCTTAACAGACTCCAGGAAGTAAACAAAGAGGCGTTGCTGTAACATAATCTTGGATTCATCCTCCTCACATTTTGCCCCAAGATTTTTTAAAGATACTATATTTTCAACACGTACAGCCAATAGAGGCTCCAGGATGTTAAATTATATTGTTTCCTGATAGGTAGCGGCAGGGTAGCCTACTGGTTAGAGTGTTGGACTAGTAACCGGAAGGTTGCAAGTTCAAACCCCCCCAGCTGACAAGGTACAAATCTCTCGTTCTGCCCCTGAACAGGCAGTTAACCCACTGTTCCTAGGCCGTCATTGAAAATAAGAATTTGTTCTTAACTGACTTGCCTAGTTTAAATAAAGGTAAAATAAATAGGTAGAAACACTGCATGCATCCCAAATGGTGACCTATCCCATTATATACAGTGCACTACTTTTGAACAGGCCTATAGCGCTCTTGTCAAAAGTACTGACCTTTACAGGGGGACATTTGGGATGCAGTTCTCTGCATTTCCATTGGTCCAAATCAGTGTCCAGGGGATTGATTGGTGGAGGGGCTAGCCCTGGGTCAAGGCGTTTCCATGGCGTTTCCATGGCATTTGGGCAGATGAAAGTATGATGTTGTCTGGACTGGATGTACGTCTGGTTTTCTTCCTCTTTCAGGCTGTCATCTGTGGAGCTGCTGCACTGAACACAGACCAGACCAGGTCAGACCAGGGTCAGACCAGGGTCAGACAAGGTCAGACCAGGGTCAGACCAGGGTCAGACAAGGTCAGACCAGGGTCAGACCAGGGTCAGACAAGATCAGACCAGGGTCACACCAGGGTCAGACAAGATCAGACCAGGGTCAGATAAGATCAGACCAGGGTCACACCAGGGTCAGGCAAGATCAGACCAGGGTCAGACAAGATCAGACCAGATCAGACCAGGGTCAGACAAGAACAGACCAGGGTCAGACCAGATCAGACCAGGGTCAGACCAGATCAGACCAGGGTCAGACCAGATCAGACCAGGGTCAGACAAGATCAGACCAGGGTCAGACAAGATCAGAACAGGGTCAGACAAGATCAGACCAGGGTCAGACCAGATCAGACCAGGGTCAGACAGAGACCAGGGTCAGACAAGATCAGACCAGGGTCAGACAAGATCAGAACAGGGTCAGACAAGATCAGACCAGGGTCAGACCAGATCAGACCAGGGTCAGACAAGATCAGACCAGGGTCAGGCCAAGGTCAGACAAGATCAGACCAGGGTCAGACCAGATCAGACCAGGGTCAGACAAGATCAGACCAGGGTCAGACCAGATCAGACCAGGGTCAGACAAGATCAGACCAGGGTCAGACCAGGGTCAGACAAGATCAGACCAGGGTCAGACCAGATCAGACCAGGGTCAGACCAGATCAGACCAGGGTCAGACAAGATCAGACCAGGGTCAGACAAGATCAGACCAGGGTCAGACCAGGGTCAGACAAGATCAGACCAGGGTCAGACAAGATCAGACCAGGGTCAGACCAGATCAGACCAGGGTCAGACAAGATCAGACCAGATCAGACCAGGGTCAGATAAGATCAGACCAGGGTCAGACAAGATCAGACCAGGGTCAGACCAGATCAGACCAGGGTCAGACCAGATCAGACAAGATCAGACCAGGGTCAGACAAGATCAGACCAGGGTCAGACAAGATCAGACCAGGGTCAGACCAGATCAGACCAGGGTCAGACCAGGGTCAGACAAGATCGGGCCAGGGTCAGACCAGATCAGGGTCAGACAAGATCAGACCAGGGTCAGACAAGATCAGACAAGATCAGACCAGGGTCAGACCAGGGTCAGACAAGATCAGACAAGATCAGACCAGGGTCAGACCAGATCAGACCAGGGTCAGACAAGATCAGACCAGGGTCAGACAAGATCAGACCAGGGTCAGACCAGGGTCAGACAAGATCAGACCAGGGTCAGACCAGATCAGACCAGGGTCAGACCAGATCAGACCAGGGTCAGACAAGATCAGACCAGGGTCAGACAAGATCAGACCAGGGTCATACCAGGGTCAGACAAGATCAGACCAGGGTCAGACAAGATCAGACCAGGGTCAGACAAGATCAGACCAGGGTCAGACCAGGGTCAGACAAGATCAGACCAGGATCAGACCAGGGTCAGACAAGATCAGACCAGGGTCAGACCAGATCAGACCAGGGTCAGACAAGATCAGACCAGGGTCATGTTCATTAGGGAATGCAAAAGAAAAACATTTGAAAACATCTTGCAATAGAAAATGAGCGTTTCTTATTGGACTAGCCCAGGTTAGTTCCTCTTTGTTTCAGTCCATTTTCTTCCGTTTGGTGTCTATTGAAGTAAATTCTTGGCACTGTACATGAATGTAGTTCGCACATATTATACGATATCTCTCTCTCTCTCTCTCTCTCTCTCTCTCGCTCACTCAATTACAGTTCAATGTAAGGGGCTTTATTGGCATGGGAAACATATGTTTACATTGCCAAAGCTAGGGAAGTAGATAATAAACAAATTGTGAAATAAAAAATGAACCCTAAACATTACACTCACAACAGTTCCAAAGAAATGAAGACATTTTAAATGTCTTATTATGTTTATTGTAACGGTTTTCCTGTTGTGAAGGAGAAGCGGACCAAAATGCGGCGTGATTATACTGATTCATGTTTAATAACAAAAAGGATAAACACGAACACTACAAAAACAACAAACGTGGAAAACCAAAACAGCCCTATCTGGTGCCAAACACAGAGACAGGAACAATCACCCACAAAACCCAACATAAAACAGGCTACCTAAATATGGTTCCCAATCAGAGACAATGACTAACACCTGCCTCTGATTGAGAACCATATCAGGCCAAACATAGAAATAGACAAACCAGACACACAACATAGAATGCCCACCCAGCTCACGTCCTGACCAACACTAAAACAAGGAAAACACATACGATCGATGGTCAGACCATGACAGAACCCCCAAGGTGCGGACTCCGAACACACAACCTAAACCTATAGGGGAGGGTCTGGGTGGGCATCTGTCCGCGGTGGCGGCTCTGGCGCTGGACGTGGACCCCACTCCATAATTGTCTTAGTCCACCTCCTTAGCGTCCCTTGAGTGGCGACCCTCACCGCTAACCTTGGCCTAGGAAACCTAACAACGGGCCCCACTGGACTGAGGGGCAGCTCAGGACTGAGGGGCAGCTCGGAACTGAGGGGCAGCTCGGGACTGAGGGGCAGCTCGGGACTGAGGGGCAGCTCGGAACTGAGGGGCAGCTCGGAACTGAGGGGCAGCTCGGAACTGAGGGGCAGCTCGGGACTGAGGGGTAGCTCGGGACTGAGGGGTAGCTCGGGACTGAGGGGTAGCTCGGGACTGAGGGGTAGCTCGGGACTGAGGGGTAGCTCGGGACTGAGAGGAAGCTCAGGAGTGAGAGGAAGCTCAGGAGTGAGAGGAAGCTCAGGAGTGAGAGGAAGCTCAGGAGTGAGAGGAAGCTCAGGAGTGAGAGGAAGCTCAGGAGTGAGAGGAAGCTCAGGCAGGTTGATGGATCTACCAGATCCTGGCTGGCTGGTGGTTTCGGCAGATCCTGGCTGACTGGCGGATCCTGGCTGACTGGCGGATCCTGGCTGACTGGCGGATCCTGGCTGACTGGCGGATCCTGGCTGACAGGCAGATCTGGCAGATCCTGGCTGACTGGCGGATCTGGAAGAGTCTGGTTGACTGGCGGATCTGGAAGAGTCTGGTTGACTGGCAGATCTGGAAGAGTCTGGTTGACTGGCAGATCTGGAAGAGTCTGGTTGACTGGCAGATCTGGAAGAGTCTGGTTGACTGGCAGATCTGGAAGAGTCTGGCTGACTGGCAGATCTGGAAGAGTCTGGCAGATCTGGAAGAGTCTGGCTGACTGGCAGATCTGGAAGAGTCTGGCTGACTGGCAGATCTGGAAGAGTCTGGCTGACTGGCAGATCTGGAAGAGTCTGGCTGACTGGCGGATCCTGGCAGACTGACGGATCTGGCTGCTCCACGCTGACTGGCGGCTCTGGCTGCTCCACGCTGACTGGCGGCTCTGGCTGCTCCATATAGGCTGACAGCTCTAGCGGCTTCTTACAGACTGGCAGCTCTGGCGGCTCCTTGCAGACTGGCAGCTCTGGCGGCTCCTTGCAGACTGGCAGCTCCTTGCAGACTGGCAGCTCCTTGCAGACTGGCAGCTCCTTGCAGACTGGCAGCTCTGGCTGCTTCATGCAGACTGACAGCTCTGGCTGCTCCATGCAGACTGACAGCTCTGGCTGCTTCATGCAGACTGGCAGCTCTGGCTGCGCTGAACAGGCAGGAGACTCCAGCAGCGCTGTAGAGGAGGAAGGCTCTAGCTGCGCTGAACAGGCGGGAGACTCCGGCTGCGCTGGAGAGGCGAGGCGCACTGTAGGCCTGATGCGTGGTGCTGGCACTGGTGGTACTGGACCGAGGACACGCACAGGAAGCCTGGTGCGGGGAGCTGCTACCGGAGGGCTGGGGTGTGGAGGTGGTACTGGATAGACCGGACCGTGCAGGCGCACTGGAGCTCTTGAGCACCGAGCCTGCCCAACCTTACCTGGCTCGATGCCCACTCTAGCCCGGGCCGATACGCGGAGCTGGAATATACTGCACCGGGCTATGCACCCGCACTGGGGACACCGTGCGCACCACTGCATAACACGGTGCCTGTCCGGTCTCTCTAGCCCCCCGGTAAGCACAGGGAGTTTGCGCAGGTCTCCTACCTGGCGTAGCCATACTCCCTGTGAGCCCCCCCCCAATAAATTTTTGGGGCTGACTCTCGGGCTTCCATCCGCTCTGCCGTGCTAGCTCCTCATAATGCCGCCTCTCTGCTTTTGCTGCCTCCAGCTCGGCTTTGGGGCAACAATATTCTCCAGGCTGTTCCCAGGGTCCTCTTCCGTCTAGAATCTCCTCCCAAGTCCATTTCTCCAAGTAGTGCAGCCTCTCCCACTGCAGCTGCAGCAGCTGCTGCTACTCCTGCTGCTGCTGCCTCTGTTGCCTCTCCTGCGGCTCCAGCCTGTTGACACGCTGCTTGGTCCTGTTCCGGTGGGTGATTCTGTAACGGTTTTCCTGTTGTGAAGGAGAAGCGGACCAAAATGCGGCGTGATTATACTGATTCATGTTTAATAACAAAAAGGATAAACACGAACACTACAAAAACAACAAACGTGGAAAACCAAAACAGCCCTATCTGGTGCCAAACACAGAGACAGGAACAATCACCCACAAAACCCAACACAAAACAGGCTAGCTAAATATGGTTCCCAATCAGAGACAATGACTAACACCTGCCTCTGATTGAGAACCATATCAAAATCAAATCAAATCAAATTTTATTTGTCACATACACATGGTTAGCAGATGTTAATGCGAGTGTAGCGAAATGCTTCTAGTTGTGCTTCTAGTTCCGACAATGCAGTAATAACGAGCAAGTAATCTAACTAACAATTCCAAAAAAAAACTACTGTCATACACAGTGTAAGGGGATAAAGAATATGTACATAAGGATATATGAATGAGTGATGGTACAGAGCAGCATAGGCAAGATACAGTAGATGATATCGAGTACAGTATATACATATGAGATAAGTATGTAAACCAAGTGGCATAGTTAAAGTGGCTAGTGATACATGTATTACATAAGGATGCAGTCGATGATATAGAGTACAGTATCAACGTATGCATATGAGATGAACAATGTAGGGTAAGTAACATTATATAAGGTAGCATTGTTTAAAGTGGCTAGTGATATATTTACATCATTTCCCATCAATTCCCATGATTAAAGTGGCTGGAGTAGAGTCAGTGTCATTGACAGTGTGTTGGCAGTAGCCACTCAATGTTAGTGGTGGCTGTTTAACAGTCTGATGGCCTTGAGATAGAAGCTGTTTTTCAGTCTCTCGGTCCCAGCTTTGATGCACCTGTACTGACCTCGCCTTCTGGATGGCAGCGGGGTGAACAGGCAGTGGCTCGGGTGGTTGATGTCCTTGATGATCTTTATGGCCTTCCTGTAGCATCGGGTGGTGTAGGTGTCCTGGAGGGCAGGTAGTTTGCCCCCGGTGATGCGTTGTGCAGACCTCACTACCCTCTGGAGAGCCTTACGGTTGAGGGCGGTGCAGTTGCCATACCAGGCGGTGATACAGCCCGCCAGGATGCTCTCGATTGTGCATCTGTAGAAGTTTGTGAGTGCTTTTGGTGACAAGCCGAATTTCTTCAGCCTCCTGAGGTTGAAGAGGCGCTGCTGCGCCTTCCTCACGATGCTGTCTGTGTGAGTGGACCAATTCAGTTTGTCTGTGATGTGTATGCCGAGGAACTTAAAACTTGCTACCCTCTCCACTACTGTTCCATCGATGTGGATGGGGGTGTTCCCTCTGCTGTTTCCTGAAGTCCACAATCATCTCCTTAGTTTTGTTGACGTTGAGTGTGAGGTTATTTTCCTGACACCACACTCCGAGGGCCCTCACCTCCTCCCTGTAGGCCGTCTCGTCGTTGTTGGTAATCAAGCCTACCACTGTTGTGTCGTCCGCAAACTTGATGATTGAGTTGGAGCGTGCATGGCCACGCAGTCGTGGGTGAACAGGGAGTACAGGAGAGGGCTCAGAACGCACCCTTGTGGGGCCCCAGTGTTGAGGATCAGCGGGGAGGAGGATATGAATGAGTGATGGTACAGGCTGTTTTTAACAGTCTGATGTTGTTGCCTACCCTCACCACCTGGGGGCCCCGTCAGGAAGTCCAGTACCCAGTTGCACAGGGGCGGGGTCGAGACCCAGGGTCTCGAGCTTGATGACGAGCTTGGAGGGTACTATGGTGTTGAATGCCGAGCTGTAGTCGATGAACAGCATTCTCACATAGGTATTCCTCTTGTCCAGATGGGTTAGGGCAGTGTGCAGTGTGGTTGAGATTGCATCGTCTGTGGACCTATTTGGGCGGTAAGCAAATTGGAGTGGGTCAAGGGTGTCAGGTAGGGTGGAGGTGATATGGTCCTTGACTAGTCTCTCAAAGCACTTCATGATGACGGATGTGAGTGCTACGGGCGGTAGTCGTTTAGCTCAGTTACCTTAGCTTTCTTGGGAACAGGAACAATGGTGGCCCTCTTGAAGCATGTGGGAACAGCAGACTGGTATAGGGATTGATTGAATATGTCCGTAAACACACCGGCCAGCTGGTCTGCGCATGCTCTGAGGGCGCGGCTGGGGATGCCGTCTGGGCCTGCAGCCTTGCGAGGGTTAACACGTTTAAATGTCTTACTCACTTCGGCTGCAGTGAAGGAGAGACCGCATGTTTCCGTTGCAGGCCGTGTCAGTGGCACTGTATTGTCCTCAAAGCGGGCAAAAAAGTTATTTAGTCTGCCATTTATATCAGTCCAAACATAGAAATAGACAAACCAGACACACAACATAGAATGCCCACCCAGCTCACGTCCTGACCAACACTAAAACAAGGAAAACACATACGAACGATGGTCAGACCGTGACATTTATATACAGTGTGGTAAGGGTGTCCAAACAGTTAAAGTACAAAAGGGAAAATTAAAAAACATAAATATGGGTTGTATTTACAATGGTGTTTGTTCTTCACTGGTTGCCCTTTTCTTGTGGCAACAGGTCACACATCTTGCTGCTGTGATGTACACACTGTGGTATTGAACCCAATAGATATGGGAGTTTACCAAAATTGGATTTGTTTTCAAATTATTTGTGGGTCTGTGTAAACCTGAGGGAAATATGTGTCTCTAATATGGGCAAACATTTGGCAGGAAGTTAGGAATTGCAGCTCAGTTTCCACCTCACCTTCGCCTGTCATCTCTTCAGAGGTCTGCCTTTCCTTCTTCATTTATTACATTTGGCAGCCTTTCTTATTACACTTTTATTAACCTTTATTTAACTAGGCAAGTCAGTTAAGAACAAATTCTTCTTTACAAGGACGGCCTACCAAAGAAAATGGAAGGTTAACTGCCTTGTTCAGGGGCAGAACAACAGATTTTTACCTTGTCAGCTCGGGGATTGGATCGAGCAACCTTTTGATTCCTGGCCCAACGCTCTAACCACTAGGCGCCCTGTCGCCTCTCAATAGCAAGGCTATGCTCACTCAGTCTGTACATAGTTAAAGATTTCCTTAATTTTGGGTCAGTCACAGTGGACAGGTATTCTGCCACTGTGTACTCTCTGTTTAGGGCCAAATAGCATTCTAATTTTCTCAGTTTTTTAAAGTTCTTTCCAATGTGTCAAGTAATTATCTTTTTGTTTTCTCATGATTTGGTTGGGTCAATTTGTGTTGTCCTGGGACTCTGTGGGGTTTGTTTGTATTTGTGAACAGAGCCCTAGGACCAGCTGGCTGAAGGGGCTCTTCTCCAGGTTAATTTCTCTGTAGGTGACGGCTTAATTATGGAAGTTCTGGGAATCGCTTCCTTGTAGGTGGTTGTAGAATTTAACAGCTCTTTTCTGGATTTTGATAATTAGCGGGTATCGGCCTAATTCTGCTCTGCATGCATTATTTGGTGTTTTACATTGTACACAGACTATATTTTTGCAGAATTCTGTAGGCAGAGTCTCAATATAGTGTTTGTCACATCTCTCTCCTTTTCTCTAGCTCTCTCTCTCTATCAGGTCTAATGATCTTTTCTGCAAAATCATTTTTTCGTATCGTTGAAATCTCAGAGGGTCTCCTGTCAAAACACAACTCTTGGGTCTGACGTCGGAGGAAGAGTTTGACATTTTGAAGAGATTATTATCAAACATGATTAGGAAAACAGAACCGAAAAGTATAGATCTCACGGGAGACACTGGATCTCATCATCACTTTCTTCTATGGTTGTGTATGAACACCATGGTAAAGATACATGATATAGCTGATATAGATACACAATGGTATAGATACACTATAAAATATGATATTGATACACTATACACTATGATAAAGATACACTATGGTATAGATACACTATACACTATGATAAAGATACACTATGGTATAGATACACTATACACTATGGTATAGATACACTATGGTATAGAAACACTATAAGATATGATATAGATACACAATGGTATAGATACACTATACACTATGATATAGATACACTATACACTATGGTATAGATACACTATACACTATGATATAGATACACTATACACTATGGTATAGATACACTATACACTATGATATAGATACACTATACACTATGATATAGATACACTATACACCAATATATAGATACACTATGGTATAGATACACTATGGTATAGATACACTATGGTATAGATACACTATAGTATAGATACACTATGGTATAGATACACTATGATAAAGCTACACTATGATATAGATACACTACGATATATATATACTAAACACTATGATATCGACACACTATACACTATGATATAGATACACTATACACTATGGTATAGATACACTATGTTATAGATACACTATACACTATGGTATAGATACACTATGATATAGATACACTATTATATATATACACTATGATATAGATACACTATGGTATAGATACACTATGATATAGATACACTATGATATAGATAAAATATACACTATGATATAGATACAATATACACTATGATATAGATACACTATGATATAGATACACTATGATATAGATACACTATGAAATAGCTAAACTATGATATAGATACACTACGATATAGATACACTGTGAAATAGCTAAACTACTATATAGATACACTATGTTATAGATACACTATGATATAGATACACTATGCTATAGATACACTATGATATAGATACACTATGGTATAGATACAATATACACTATGATATAGATACACTATGATATAGATACACTATGATATAGATACACTATGAAATAGCTAAACTATGATATAGATACACTATGAAATAGCTAAACTACTATATAGATACACTATGTTATAGATACACTATGATATAGATACACTATGGTATAGATACACTATGATATAGATACACTATACACTATGGTATAGATACACTATGGTATAGATACACTATGATATAGATACACTATACACTAAATATAGATACACTATGATAAACATACACTATTGTATAGATACACTATGATATAGATACACTATAGTATAGATACACTATACACTATGATATAGATACACTATGCACTATGGTATAGATACACTATGGTATAGATACACTATGATAAAGCTACACTATGATATAGGTACACTACACACTATGATATAGATACACTATGATATATACACTATATATATATATATATATATATATATATATATATATATTATATATATATATATTAAACACTATGATATAGATACACTATACACTATGGTATAGATACACTATGATATAGATACACTATACACCTTGGTATAGACACACTATACACTATGGTATAGACACACTATACACTATGGTATAGATACACTATTATATAGATACACTATACACTATGGTATAGATACACTATGATATATATATATATATATATATATATACTAAACACTATGATATAGATACATTATACACTATGATATAGATACACTATGGTATAGATACACTATACACTATGTTATAGATACACTATGATATAGATACACAATACACTCTGGTGTAGACACTCTATACACTATGGGACAGACACACTATACACTATGGTATAGATACACTATTATATAGATACACTATACACTATGGTATAAGTACACTATGATATAGATACACTATGGTATATATACACTATGGTATAGACACACTATACACTATGATATAGATACACTACACACTATGATATAGATACACTATACACTATGATATAGATACACTGGGTTATAGATACACTATGGTATAGATACACTATGATATAGATACACTATGATAAAGCTACACTATGATATAGATACACTACACACTATGATATAGATACACTATGGTATAGATACACTATATACTATGTTATAGATACACTATGATATAGATACACAATACACTCTGGTGTAGACACTCTATACACTATGGTACAGACACACTATACACTATGGTATAGATACACTATTATATAGATACACTATACACTATGGTATAAGTACACTATGATATAGATACACTATTATATAGATACACTATGATATAGATACACTATTGTATATATACACTATGGTATAGATACACTATACACTATGGTATAGATACACTATACACTATGATATAGATACACTATACACTATGATATAGATGAACTATACACTATGATATAGATACACTACACACTATGATATAGATACACTGTACACTATGATATAGTTACACTATTATACATATACACTATGATATAGATACACTATGATATAGATACACTATGATATAGATACACTATGAAATAGCTAAACTATGACATAGATACACTATGATATAGATACACTATGCTATAGATACACTATGATATAGATACACTATACACTATACACTCTATGGTATAGATACACTATATATAGATACACTATACATAGATACACTATGATATAGATACACACTATATATAAGTACACTATGGTATAGATACACTATACACTATAGTATAGATACACTATACACTATGATATAGATACACTATACACTATGATATAGACACACTATACACTATGATATAGATACACTACACACTATGATATAGATACACTATACACTATGGTATAGATACACTATGATATAGATACACTATGATATAGATACACTATGATATAGATACTACTACATACACTATGATATAGATACACTATGATATATATACTATACATATAGATACACTATATATAGATACACTATACACTATGATATAGATACACTATACACTATACACTATAGATACACTATGATATAGATACACTATACACTATGATATAGACACACTATACACTATGGTATAGACACTATGACTATAGATACACTATGATATAGATACACTATGATACTATATATATACTATACACTATGATATAGATACACTATACACTATGATATAGATACACTATACACTATGGTATAGATACACTATGATATACACTATGATATAGATACACTATGCACTATGGTATAGATACACTATACACTATGGTATACACTACACTATGTATAGATACACTATACACTATGATATAGATACACTATACACTATGGTATAGAGACACTATTATATAGATACACGATACACTATGGTATAGATACACTATGATATAGATACACTATAATACATAGATACACTATTGTATATATACACTATGGTATAGATACACTATACACTATGATATAGATACACTATACACTATGATATAGATACACTATACACTATGATATAGATACACTACACACTATGATATAGATACACTATACACTATGATATAGTTACACTATTATACATATACACTATGATATAGATACACTATGATATAGATACACTATGATATAGATACACTATGAAATAGCTAAACTATGACATAGATACACTATGATATAGATACACTATGCTATAGATACACTATGATATAGATACACTGTACACTATGGTATAGATACACTATTGTATAGATACACTATACACTATGATATAGATACACTATGCACTATGGTATAGATACACTATACACTATGGTATAGATACACTATACACTATGATATAGATACACTATACACTATGATATAGACACACTATACACTATGATATAGATACACTACACACTATGATATAGATACACTATACACTATGGTATAGATACACTATGGTATAGATACACTATGATAAAGCTACACTATGATATAGATACACTACACACTATGATATATATATATATATATGGTATAGATACACTATACACTATGATATAGATACACTATACACTGTGGTATAGATACACTATGATATAGATACACTATACACTATGGTATAGACACACTATACACTATGGTATAGACACACTATACACTATGGTATAGATACACTATGATATATATATATACTAAACACTATGATATAGATACACTATACACTATGATATAGATACACTATGGTATAGATACACTATGATATAGATACACAATCCACTCTGGTGTAGACACTCTATACACTATGGTACAGACACACTATACACTATGGTATAGATACACTATTATATAGATACACTATACACTATGGTATAGATACACTATGATATAGATACACTATTATACATATACACTATGATATAGATACACTATACACTATGGTATAGATACACTATGATATAGATACACTATGCTATAGATACACTATGATATAGATACACTATACACTATGGTATAGATACACTATTGTATAGATACACTATACACTATGATATAGATACACTATGCACTATGGTATAGATACACTATACACTATGGTATAGATACACTATACACTATGATATAGATACACTATATACTATGATATAGACACACTATACACTATGATATAGATACACTACACACTATGATATAGATACACTATACACTATGATATAGATACACTATGGTATAGATACACTATACACTATGATATAGATACACTATATACTATGATATAGACACACTATACACTATGATATAGATAAACTACACACTATGATATAGATACACTATACACTATGATATAGATACACTATATAATACACTATGGTATCACACTATGATATAGATACACTATACACTATGATATAGATACACTATACACTATGGTATAGATACATACACTATACACTATGTATAGATACACTATGACTATATAGATACACTATGATATATATATATATATATATATATATATATATATATATATACTATATACTACACTATGATATAGATACACTATACACTATGGTATAGATACACTATGATATAGATACACTATACACTATGATATAGATACACTATACACTATGGTATAGACACACTATACACTATGGTATAGATACACTATGGTATAGATACACTATGATATAGATACACTATACACTATGATATAGATACACTATACACTATGATATAGATACACTATACACTATGGTATAGACACACTATACACTATGGCATAGATACACTATACACTATGGTATAGATACACTATGATATAGATACACTATACACTATGGTATAGACACACTATACACTATGGTATAAACACACTATAAACTATGGCATAGATACACTATACACTATGGTATAGATACACTATGATATATATATATATATATATATACTAAACACTATGATATAGATACACTATACACTGTGATATAGATACACTATGGTATAGATACACTATACACTATGGTATAGATACACTATGATATAGATACCCTATACACTATGGTATAGATACACTATGATATAGATACACTATTATATAGATACACTGTGATATAGATACACTATGGTATAGATACACTATACACTATGGTATAGATACACTGTACACTATGATATAGCTACACTATACACTATGATATAGATACACTACACACTATGATATAGATACACTATACACTATGATATAGATACACTATGGTATAGATACACTATGGTATAGATACACCATGATATAGATACACTATGATAAAGCTACACTATGATATAGATACACTATACACTATGATATAGATACACTATGATATATATATATAAATATAATATATATATATACTAAACACTATGACATAGCTACACTATACACTTTGGCATAGATACACTATGATATAGATACACTATACACTATGGTATAGATACACTATACACTACGGTATAGACACACTATACACTATGGTATAGATACACTATGATATATATATATAAATACAATATATATATATATACTAAACACTATGACATAGCTACACTATACACTATGGTATAGATACACTATGATATAGATACACTATACACTATGGTATAGATACACTATGATATAGATACACTATTATATAGATACACTATGATATAGATACACTAAAATATAGATTTATTTTTTATTTATTTTTTATTTCACCTTTATTTAACCAGGTAGGCTAGTTGAGAACAAGTTCTCATTTGCAGCTGCGACCTGGCCAAGATAAAGCATAGCAGTGTGAGCAGACAACACATAGTTACACATGGAATAAACAATTAACAAGTCAATAACACAGTAGAAAACAAAGGGGGGGAGTCTATATACAATGTGTGCAAAAGGCATGAGGAGGTAGGCGAATAATTACAATTTTGCAGATTAACACTGGAGTGATAAATGATCAGATGGTCATGTACAGGTAGAGATATTGGTGTGCAAAAGAGCAGAAAAGTAAATAAATAAAAACAGTATGGGGATGAGGTAGGTGAAAATGGGTGGGCTATTTACCAATAGACTATGTACAGCTGCAGCGATCGGTTAGCTGCTCAGATAGCTGATGTTTGAAGTTGGTGAGGGAGATAAAAGTCTCCAACTTCAGCGATTTTTTTCAATTCGTTCCAGTCACAGGCAGCAGAGTACTGGAACGAAATGCGGCCAAATGAGGTGTTGGCTTTAGGGATGATCAGTGAGATACACCTGCTGGAGCGCGTGCTACGGATGGGTGTTGCCATCGTGACCAGTGAACTGAGATAAGGCGGAGCTTTACCTAGCATGGACTTGTAGATGACCTGGAGCCAGTGGGTCTGGTGACGAATATGTAGCGAGGGCCAGCCGACTAGAGCATACAAGTCGCAGTGGTGGGTGGTATAAGGTGCTTTAGTGACAAAACGGATGGCACTGTGATAGAATGCATCCAGTTTGCTGAGTAGAGTGTTGGAAGCCATTTTGTAGATGACATCGCCGAAGTCGAGGATCGGTAGGATAGTCAGTTTTACTAGGGTAAGCTTGGCGGTGTGAGTGAAGGAGGCTTTGTTGCGGAATAGAAAGCCGACTCTTGATTTGATTTTCGATTGGAGATGTTTGATATGAGTCTGGAAGGAGAGTTTGCAGTCTAGCCAGACACCTAGGTACTTATAGATGTCCACATATTCAAGGTCGGAACCATCCAGGGTGGTGATGCTGGTCGGGCATGCGGGTGCAGGCAGCGATCGGTTGAAAAGCATGCATTTGGTTTTACTAGCGTTTAAGAGCAGTTGGAGGCCACGGAAGGAGTGTTGTATGGCATTGAAGCTTGTTTGGAGGTTAGATAGCACAGTGTCCAATGACGGGCCGAAAGTATATAGAATGGTGTCGTCTGCGTAGAGGTGGATCAAGGAATCGCCCGCAGCAAGAGCAACATCATTGATATATACAGAGAAAAGAGTCGGCCCGAGAATTGAACCCTGTGGCACCCCCATAGAGACTGCCAGAGGACCGGACAGCATGCCCTCCAATTTGACACACTGAACTCTGTCTGCAAAGTAATTGGTGAACCAGGCAAGGCAGTCATCCGAAAAACCGAGGTTACTGAGTCTGCCGATAAGAATATGGTGATTGACAGAGTCGAAAGCCTTGGCAAGGTCGATGAAGACGGCTGCACAGTACTGTCTTTTATCGATGGCGGTTATGATATCGTTTAGTACCTTGAGCGTGGCTCAGGTGCACCCGTGACCGGCTCGGAAACCAGATTGCACAGCGGAGAAGGTACGGTGGGATTCGAGATGATCAGTGACCTGTTTGTTGACTTGGCTTTCGAAGACCTTAGATAGGCAGGGCAGGATGGATATAGGTCTGTAACAGTTTGGGTCCAGGGTGTCTCCCCCTTTGAAGAGGGGGATGACTGCGGCAGCTTTCCAATCCTTGGGGATCTCAGACGATATGAAAGAGAGGTTGAACAGGCTGGTAATAGGGGTTGCGACAATGGCGGCGGATAGTTTCAGAAATAGGGGGTCCAGATTGTCAAGCCCAGCTGATTTGTACGGGTCCAGGTTTTGCAGCTCTTTCAGAACATCTGCTCTCTGGATTTGGGTAAAGGAGAACCTGGAGAGGCTTGGGCGAGGAGCTGCCGGGGGGAGGAGCTGTTGGCCGAGGTTGGAGTAGCCAGGCGGAAGGCATGGCCAGCCGTTGAGAAATGCTTATTGAAGTTTTCGATAATCATGGATTTATCAGTGGTGACCGTGTTACCTAGCCTCAGTGCAGTGGGCAGCTGGGAGGAGGTGCTCTTGTTCTCCATGGACTTCACAGTGTCCCAGAACTTTTTGGAGTTGGAGCTACAGGATGCAAACTTCTGCCTGAAGAAGCTGGCCTTAGCTTTCCTGACTGACTGCGTGTATTGGTTCCGGACTTCCCTGAACAGTTGCATATCACGGGGACTATTCGATGCTATTGCAGTCTGCCACAGGATGTTTTTGTGCTGGTCGAGGGCAGTCAGGTCTGGGGTGAACCAAGGGCTGTATCTGTTCTTAGTTCTGCATTTTTGAACGGAGCATGCTTATCTAAAATGGTGAGGAAGTTACTTTTAAAGAATGACCAGGCATCCTCAACTGACGGGATGAGGTCAATGTCCTTCCAGGATACCCGGGCCAGGTCGATTAGAAAGGCCTGCTCACAGAAGTGTTTTAGGGAGCGTTTGACAGTGATGAGGGGTGGTCGTTTGACTGCGGCTCCGTAGCGGATACAGGCAATGAGGCAGTGATCGTTGAGATCCTGGTTGAAGACAGCGGAGGTGTATTTGGAGGGCCAGTTGGTCAGGATGACGTCTATGAGGGTGCCCTTGTTTACAGAGTTAGGGTTGTACCTGGTGGGTTCCTTGATTATTTGTGTGAGATTGAGGGCATCTAGCTTAGATTGTAGGACTGGCGGGGTGTTAAGCATATCCCAGTTTAGGTCACCTAACAGAACAAACTCTGAAGCCAGATGGGGGGCGATCAATTCACAAATGGTGTCCAGGGCACAGCTGGGAGCTGAGGGGGGTCGGTAGCAGGCGCCAACAGTGAGAGACTTATTTCTGGAGAGAGTAAATTTCAAAATTAGGAGTTCGAACTGTTTGGGTATGGACCTGGAAAGTATGACATTACTTTGCAGGCTCTCTCTGCAGTAGACTGCAACTCCTCCCCCTTTGGCAGTTCTATCTTGACGGAAGATGTTATAGTTGGGTATGGAAATCTCTGAATTTTTGGTGGCCTTCCTGAGCCAGGATTCAGACACAGCAAGGACATCAGGGTTAGCAGAGTGTGCTAGAGCAGTGAGTAAAACAAACTTAGGGAGGGTATAGATACACTATACACTATGATATAGATACACTATACACTATGATATAGATACACTATACACTATGGCATAGATACACTATACACTATGGTATAGATACACTATGATATATATATATATATATATATATATACTAAACACTATGATATAGATACACTATGATATATATATAGATATATATATATATATATCATAGTGTGTAGTGTATCTATATCATAGTGTAGCTTTATCATAGTGTATCTATATCATAGTGTATCTATACCATAGTATATCTATACCATAGTGTATCTATATCATAGTGTATAGTGTATCTATATCATAGTGTATAGTGTATCTATATCATAGTATATAGTGTATCTATATCATAGTGTATAGAGTATCTATACCATAGTGTATAGTGTATCTATATATATATACTAAACACTATGATATAGATACACTATACACTATGGTATAGGTACACTATGGTATAGATACACTATGGTATAGATACACTATGGTATAGATACACTATGATATAGATACTATGGTATATGGTAGTACACTATGGTATAGATACACTATATGGTATAGGTACACTATGGTATAGGTACACTATGGTATAGATACACTATGGTATAGATACACTATGGTATAGATACACTATGATATAGATACACTATGATATAGATACACAAAAAAAAGAGATGTGTTTTCATTGCCAACTGTAAGACACTATTAAGATGGAAAAAATTACACTCTACTGTGTATTCCGAGTCCTTCCTGGTCGTATGTGATGTAGTGTGTGTGATGAAGCACATTGCTCTTAGCCTGTGGAGATGTAGACTAAACATGGCTCAGGGCTCATTCAACTGTCAGACCTGGCATATCCCATCTGGTCCTCATGTACCTAATGGAGCGGGAGGTTGTGTTTCAGCCTGGCCTCCGACCCATATGGGACATACTTTACGTATTCAGGAGATGTATGGGCTGGACGTATGCTATCTACTAATGTCTATTCACTTTAGACAGAAACAAAAAGAGGGAGGTTGGTCGTGGAAGTACTCCGCAACCTTACAGCAATTCCTGGGAGGGCAGGGTAGCTAAGTGGTTAGAGCGGTGGACTAGCAACCGGAAGGTTGCAAGTTCAAATCCCCGACCTGACAAGGTACAAGTCTGTCTTTAACCCGCTGTCATTGCAATTAAAAATTTGTTCTTAATTAACTGACTTGCCTGGTTAAATAAAGGTTAAAAAATAATAAAAAATCCAAAGGTTGCGTTCTCGAATCGCATGTAGAATTTAACCCTTCCCTTATTCCAACCTTAACCCTATTCACCTGCTATGTAAATTCTCCTAACCTTTGTCGTTAGTTCTCCTAACGACAATGATCCCCGTAATTCTCCGTTGTTGGAATGACGCAACAAGTAAGTAACCTGGTCTCAGAGAAAGACTTATAACACAGATGTCGGATCTTAATTTGAGCCAGTTTGCGACAGCAGGCAATGAATCCTGCAGCAAGAGGGTGATACTACAAAGGAAAGTTGAAATTACAAAGCCATTTTAAGCCTCAAATAAACTACAAGTTTTACAGTACAGTTTACAGTACATTTACAGTAGGTTCTCCTGCAACAGGGTGATCAAATTAATATCCTACATCTGTACTATTCCTTATACCTATGACCCTCCACACCTCCACCCCTCCAGTCCTCCACCCCTCCATCCCTCCATCCCTCCACCCCTCCACCCCTCCATCCCTCTACTCCTCCACCCCTCCACCCCTCCTCCACTCCTCCATCCCTCCAGCCCTCTCCATCCCTCCACTCCTCCACTCCACCACCCTCCACCACTCCACACCTCCACCCCTCCAGTCCTTCACCCCTCCATCCCTCCATCCCTCCACCCCTCCATCCCTCTCCACTCCTCCATCCCTCCACTCCTCCACCCCTCCACTCCTCCACTCCTCCACCCCTCCAGCCCTCTATCCCTCCACTCCTCCACTCCACCACCCTCCACCCCTCCATTCCTCCACCCCTCCATTCCTCCACCCCTCCATCCCTCCACTCCTCCATTCCTCCATCCCTCCACCCCTCCACTCCTCCATCCCTCTACCCCTTCATTCCTCCACCCCTCTACCCCTTCATCCCTCCATCCCTCCACCCCTCCACCCCTCCACCCCCTCTACTCCTCCATCCCTCCATCCCTCCACCCCTCCACCCTTCCATCCCTCTCCTCCACTCCTCCATCCCTCCATCTCCTCTCCACTCCTCCACCCCTCCACTCCTCCACTCCTCCATCCCTCCAGCCCTCTATCCCTCCACTCCTCCACTCCACCACCCTCCACCCCTCCACACCTCCACCCTCCACCCCTCCATCCCTCCATCCCTCCACCCCTCCACCCCTCTACTCCTCCATCCCTCTACTCCTCCACTCCTCCACCCCTCCACTCCTCCACTCCTCCATCCCTCCAGCCCTCTATCCCTCCACTCCTCCACTCCACCACCCTCCATTCCTCCACCCCTCCATTCCTCCACCACCTCCATCCCTCCACTCCTCCATTCCTCCATCCCTCCACCCCTCCACTCCTCCATTCCTCCATCCCTCTACCCCTTCATTCCTCCACCCCCACCCCTCTACCCCTTCATCCCTCCATCCCTCCACCCCTCCACCCCTCCATCCCTCTCTCCTCCCCTCCATCCCTCCACTCCTCCACTCCTCCACCCCCTCCACTCCTCCACTCCTCCATCCATCCAGCCCTCTATCCCTCCACTCCTCTACCCTCCACCCCTCCATCCCTCCTCCACTCCACCACCCTCCACCCCTCCATTCCTCCACCCCTCCATTCCTCCACCCCTCCATCCCTCCACTCCTCCACTCCTCCATTCCTCCATCCCATCACTCTACCCATTCATTCCTCCACCCCCTCCACTCCTCCATTCCTCCATCTCTCCACCCCTCCATTCCTCTTCCACCCCTCCATTCCTCCACTCCTCCATTCCTCCATCCCTCCACCCCTCCATTTCTCCATCCCTCCATTCCTCCATCCCTCCATCCCTCCACTCCTCCATTCCTCCATCCCTCCATCCCTCCACCCCTCCATTCCTCCATCACTCCATTCCTCAATCCCTCCATCCCTCCATTCCTCCAGTCCTCCACCCCTCCATCCCTCCATTCCTCCATCCCTCCACCCCTCCATTCCTCCACCTCTCCACTCCTCCACCCCTCCATCCTCACTCCATTCCTCCATCCCTCCATTCCTCCAGTCCTCCACCCCTCCATCCCTCCATTCCTCCATCCCTCCACCCCTCCATTCCTCCACCCCTCCATTCCTCCATCACTTCATTCCTCCACCCCTCCACCCTCCATTCCTCCATCCCTCCACCCCTCCATTCCTCCACCTCTCCACTCCTCCACCCCTCCATCCCTCCATCCCTCCATTTTTCCAGTCCTCCACCCCTCCATCCCTCCATTCCTCCATCCCTCCACCCTCCATTCCTCCACCTCTCCACTCCTCCACCCCTCCATTCCTCCACCCCCATCCATCCTCCATTCCTCTCCCTCCACCCCTCCATTCCTCCATCACTTCATTCCTCCACCCCTCCACTCCTCCATTCCTCCATCCCTCCACCCCTCCATTCCTCCACCTCTCCACTCCTCCACCCTCCATCCCTCCATTCCTCCAGTCCATCCACCCCCTCCATCCCTCCATTCCTCCATCCCTCCACCCCCATTCCTCCATCCATT
>NC_056446.1:41028714-41046214 GCF_018296145.1 Oncorhynchus tshawytscha | reverse complement strand
CATGTTCTCCCTGCTCAAAATGAAACTCTGCATACAAATGAGACACACACACATCAAATTAATCTAACTTAGTGACACCCAAGATCACACTAAAGTGACATATTTAAACACTACTATCAGAACCTATTTCAGTATTTCAGCCATCTTATCGGCTGTCAGGTTCTCCCTAGGAGAGGTGGGTGTGGAGTCAGGGGCAGGAGAGAGCGAATTGCAAGATGTCACGCCCTGACCTTAGAGAGCTGTTTTATTTCTCTATTTGGTTAGGTCAGGGTGTGATGTGGGGTGGGCATTCTATGTTTTCTGTTTCTATGTTTTGGCCGGGTATGGTTCTCAATCAGGGACAGCTGTCTATCGTTGTTTCTGATTGGGAATCATACTTAGGCAGCCTGCTTTGCTACCTTAGTTGTGGGTAGTTGTGTTAGTGGCCTGTAGCCCTAGTCAGCTTCACAAGTCTTTGTTTTGTTGGCAACATTTATAAATACAAAGAAATGTACGCTCACCATGCTGCACCTTGGTCCGGTCATTTCCACCCTGACCACGATCGTGACACAAGAAGGCCGTTTATCTACAAGTCCATCAAGAACAGGCACAGGACCACAACAGTAGCCACTAAACAACAGGAACGCAGTCCAGAAAAAACACAACCCAAACGCAACCCAAACAAATCACAGCTACACAAACAATCCCGCGCAAAACCTAGAGGGTAAGGCGAGATTAAATACCCCACTAATTCCTAAACTAGACAAAGGTGAACAACAAGACAGACAAAACCCAACGAAAAATAAAAGGGATCGGTAGCAGCTAGTAGACTGGCGACGACCACCGCCCGAACAGGAAGAGGAGCCACCTTCTGTGGAAGTCGTGACATCGGCTCTCAACCAATCATGCTATTTCGTTTGTTTTTTCGCGTTGTTCGTAACTCGTTTTGTACATAATGTTGCTGCTACCGTCTCTTATGACAGAAAAGAGCTTCTGGACATCAGAATGGTATTACTCCCATCAAATTGGACAAGGAGTTATTCTTCAATGAGTCGGACGCGAGGGATATACTATGGACACCCGACCAGGCCCCGATCCCCCTGATTCGCTGGTGAATCTTCCCTTGCCCTCCATTCTGCTAGCTAATGTTCAATCGCTGGAAAATAAATGGGACCAACTGAAAGCACATATTTATCCTACCAACGGGACATTAAAAACGGTAATACACTACCTACCTAGAGAGTTTTCATCTGTAGTTTTCATAGTTGTCAACATACCACTGCAGAGCGAGGTTGGCACTGAAACCACACTAAATTAGTTGTATTCCGCCATAAGCAAACAGCAAAACGCTCACCCAGAGGTGGTGCTCCTAGTGGCCGCTGACTTTAATCCAGGGAAATTTATTAAGTCAGTTTTACAGAATTTCTATCAGCATGTTAAATGTGCAACCAGAGGGAAAAAAATGACAAGCAAAAATGAAAGCAGGAAGCACCAGTGACTCGGTCTACAAAAAAAGGTCAGATGAAGCAGATGCTAAACTACAGGACTGTTTTGTTATCACAGACAGGGATTCTTCCGATGACACCACATCAGTCACTGGCTTTACCAATAAGTGCATCGAAGACATCATCCCCACAGTGGCTGTTTACCCCAAACAGAAGCAATGGGTTCTGGGAATATTCGCACTGAGCTAAAGGGTAGAGCTGCCACTTTCAAGGAGCGGGACTCTAACGTGGAAGCTTATAATGAATCCCGCTAAGCCCTCTGACGAACCATCAAACAGGCAAAGCATCAATACAGGACGAAGATTGAATCGTACTACACCGGCTCTGACGCTCGTCGGATGTGGCAGGGATGGCAAACTATTACAGACAACAAAGGAAGCACAGCCGAGAGCTGCCCAGTGACACGAGCCTACCAGATGAGCTAAATAACTTCTATGCTCGCTTTGAGGCAAGTAACACTGAAACATGCAGGAGAGCATCAGCTGTTTCGGATTACTGTGTGATCACGCTCTCCGCTCTCCGCAGCCAATGTGAGTAAGAACTTTAAGAACTTTAAACAGGTCAACATTCACAAACTTACCAAGAACACTAAGGTAACCTGCCTAAATGACTACCGACCAGTAGCACTCACGTCTGTAGCCATGAAATGCTTTGAAAGGCTGGTCATGGCTCACATCAACACCATTATCCCAGAAACCCTAGACCCACTCCAATTTGCATACCACACCAACAGATCCACAGATGATGCAATCTCTATTCATTGACTACAGCTCAGTGTTCAACACCATAGTGCCCTCAAAGCTCATCACTAAGCTAAGGACCCTGGGACTAAACACCTCACTCTGCCACTGGATCCTAGACTTCCTGACGGGCCGCCCCCATGTGGTAAGGGTAGGTAACAACAGGTCTGCCACGCTAAGGGTAGGTAACAACAGGTCTGCCACGCTGATCCTCAACTTCCTGACGGGCCGCCCCCAGGTGATAAGGGTGATAAGGCTGATAAGCGTAGGTAACAACACGTCTGCCACTGGATCCTAGACTTCCTGACGGGCCTCCCCCAGGTGGTAAGGGTAGGTAACAATACGTCTGTACGCAGAACCTCAACACGGGGGCCCCTCACGGGTGCGTGCTCAGTCCCCTCCTGTACTCCCTGTTCACTCATGACTGCACTGCCAGGCACAACTCCAACACCATCATTAAGTTTGCTGATGACACAACAGTGGTAGGCCTGATCACCGACAACGATGAGACAGCCTTTAGGGAGGTGGTCAGAGACCTTACCGTGTGGTGCCAGGACAACAACCTCTCCCTAACCGTGATAAAGAGTAAGGAGATGATTGTGGACTACAGAAAAAGGAGGACCAAACACGCTCCCATTCTCATCGAGTGGGCTGTTCTGGAGCAGGTTGAGAGCTTCAAGTTCCTTGGCATCAACTTCACCAACAAAGTAACATGGTCCAAGCACACCAAGACAGTCATGAAGAAAAAATAAAATAAAATTTGTCATGACGACAAAACTTATTCCCCCTCAGGAGACTGAAATGGGTCATTAGATGCTCAAAAGGTTTTCCAGCTGCACCATCGAGAGCATCCTGACGGGTTGCATCACTGCCTGGTATGGCAACTGCTTGGCCTCCGACCGCAAGGCACTACAGAGGGTAGTGCGTATGGCCCAGTACATCCCCGGGTTCAAGCTTCCTGCCATCCAGGACCTCCATACCAGCGGTGTCAGAGGAAGGTCCTACAAATTGTCAAAGACTCCATCCCACCCTAGTCACAGACTGATCTCTCTGCTACTGCACGGCAAGCGCCAAGTCTAGGTCCAAGTGGCGTCTAAACAGCTTCTATCCCCAAGCCATAAGACTCCTGCACAGCTAATCAAATGGCTACCCAGACTATTTGCACCCCCCATGCTGCTGCTACTCTCTGTTATTATCTATGCATAGCCACTTTAATAACCCTACCTGTATGTACATAATTACCACAATTACCTCGACAACGGTGCCCCCGCATATTGACAGATTGACTCTGTACCGGTACCCCTGTATATAGCCTCCACATTGACTCTGTACCGGTACCCCCTGTATATAGCCTCTACATTGACTCTGTACCGGTACCCCCTGTATATAGTCTCCACATTGACTCTGTACCGGTACCCCCTGTATATAGCCTCCACATTGACTATGTACCGGTACCCCTGTATATAGCCTCCACATTGACTCTGTACCAGTACCCCCTGTATATAGCCTCTACATTGACTCTGTACCGGTACCCCTGTATATAGCCTCCACATTGACTCTGTACCGTAATACCCTGTATATAGCCTCCACATTGACTCTGTACCGGTACCCCTGTATATAGCCTCCACATTGACTCTGTATCGTAATACCCTGTATATAGCCTCCACATTGACTCTGTACCGGTACCCCCTGTATATAGCCTCCACATTGACTCTGTACCGGTACCCCTGTATATAGCCTCCACATTGACTCTGTACAGTAATACCCTGTATATAGCCTCCACATTGACTCTGTACCGTAATACCCTGTATATAGCCTCCACATTGACTCTGTACCGTAATACCCTGTATATAGCCTCCACATTGACTCTGTACCGTAATACCCTGTATATAGCCTCCACATTGACTCTGTACCGTAATACCCTGTCTGTATATAGCCTCCACATTGACTCTGTAGCGTAATACCCTGTATATAGCCTCCACATTGACTGGTACTGTATATAGCCTCCACATTGACTCTGTAATACCCTGTATATAGCCTCCACATTGACTCTGTACCGTAATACCCTGTATATAGCCTCCACATTGACTCTGTACCGTAATACCCTGTATATAGCCTCCACATTGACTCTGTACCGTAATACCCTGTATATAGCCTCCACATTGACTCTGTACTGGTACCACCTGTATATAGCCTCCACATTGACTCTGTGCGTAATACCCTGTATATAGCCTCCACATTGACTCTGTACCGTAATACCCTGTATATAGCCTCCACATTGACTCTGTACCGTAATACCCTGTATATAGCCTCCACATTGACTCTGTACCGTAATACCCTGTATATAGTCTCCACATTGACTCTGTACCGTAATACCCTGTATATAGCCTCCACATTGACTCTGTACCGTAATACCCTGTATTTCGCCCCGTATATATAGTCTCCATATTGTTATTTACTGCTGCTCTTTAATTATTTGTTTTTCTTATGTCTTACTTTTTTAAATGTATTTTCTTAAAACTGCATTGTTGGTTCAGGGCTCATAAGTAAGCATTTCACTGTAAGGACTACACCTGTTGTATTCGGCGCATGTGACAAATACAATTTGATTTGATTTATTATATATATATTATACTATATATTGTATCAAACAAATGTAAGTTTTATATTTCAACATAACTCAATCCATGTTAAACAGTAAGCACACAAAGAGTAAAAATGCAAACATACAGTAAATATATTTAGCATATTCAAAGGAAGAAAAATAGGCCTATTTGTATGACTCTATGTTCAATCAATTGTACGGATTAGATCAAGTAACTGTCAAAATCTAAATCATAAGTCAAGAAACAAATACTCCATTTCGAAAACAAAATCAGTCATGTCTGTTGTTTTGGTCCGGCCACAGATTTTTATCAACATCGCAGGCGATATTCTCCTTGGCTAGACAGCGGGGGAAATATCTTCCGGCATGACGCATCTACCCCTGACAGGACTCTTCTGGAATGTCCATTGCCTGGAGAATGGCCTTAAATGGAGTTTGCGATCATACACCTTCCACAGCCATGCTGAAAACAACTCCTCAGTGGGGTTGAAAATTAGGAATATGGTGAGAGATGATAGAGAATTGTGGGTCGTGAAACTAGTTGCGGAACTGAGCAACCCGATGGAAGATCACGTTGTCCCAAACTAGAATTTGCTGCTCAGGATCACCTGGCGTCTCTCTGGCTGAAAAAAAGACTGTCATGTAAAGGTATGGAAATGAAGGAGAAATGAAGGAGATGGGCAGTGTTGTATGGTCCATGTGTAGCATGGCGGTGGAAGACCCTTTTGTGGCTCATAGCTGCACATATGGTGACATTAACATTAACCCCACGCTGGCCAGGTACCTCAATGATGGCGCATTGACTCATGATGTTCCTTCCTCTCCTCCTCGTCTAAATATAATCCAGCCTCATCTATGAATATAAATTCCTGTGGAATAGAACATACAACTCCATGGTTCTCTGAAATGACATTAAATACTGTCAATTTCTTTATAAACTCAGCAAAAAAAAGAAACATCCCTTTTTTAGGATCCTGTCTTTCAAAGATCATAAAAAATCCAAGTAACATTCACATATATTCATTGTAAAGGATTTCAACAATGTTTCCCATGAACAATTAATGAACATGCACCTGTCAAACGGTTGTTAAGACACTAACAGCTTACAACAACAACAACTGCCCGAGTTACACCAGGAACGCACAATCCCTCCATCAGTGCTCAGACTCTCCGCAATAGGCTGAGAGAGGCTGGACTGAGGGCTTGTAGGCCTGTTGTAAGGCAGGTCCTCACCAGACATCACCGGCAACAACGTCGCCTACGGGCACAAACCCACCGTCGCTGGACCAGACAGGACTGGCAAAAAGTGCTCTTCACTGACGAGTTGCAGTTTTGTCTCACCAGGGGGGATGGTCGGATTCACATTTATCGTAAAAGGAATGAGCGTTACACAGAGGCCTGTACTCTGGAGCAGGATCTCTTTGGAGGGGGTGTGTTCGTCATGGTCTGGGGCGGTGTGTCACAGCATCATCGGACGGAGCTTGTTGTCATTGCAGGCAATCTCAACGCTGTGTGTTACAGAGAAGACATCCTCTTCCCTCATGTGGTACCTTTCCTGCAGGCTCATCTTGACATGACCCTCCAGCATGACAATGCCACCAGCCATACTGCTCATTCTGTGCATGATTTCCTGCAAGACAGGAATGTCAGTGTTCTGCCATGGCCAGCGAAGAGCCCATTGAGCACTTCTGGATCGTTGGATCAGAGGGTGAGGGCAAGGGCCATTCCCAACAGAAATGTCCGGGTACTTGCAGGTGCCTTGGGGAAGAGTGAGGTGACATCTCACAGCAAGAACTGGAAAATCTGGTGCAGTCCATGATGAGGAGATGCATTGCAGTACTTAATGCAGCTGGTGGCCACACATACACTTAGGTTGGAATCATTAAAACTCGTCTTTCAACCACTCCACAAATTTCTTGTTATCAAACTATAGTTTTGGCATGTCGGTTAGTACATCTACCTTGTGCATGACACAAGTCATTTTAGTCCAACAATTGTTTACAGACAGATTATTTCACTTACAATTTACTGATTCACAATTCCAGTGGGTCAGAAGTTTACATACACTAAGTTGACTGTGCCTTTAAACAGCTTGGAAAATTCCAGAAAATGATGTCATGGCTTTAGAAGCTTGTGATAGTCTAATTGACATCTTTTCAGTCAATTGGAGGAGTACCTGTGGATGATTTTCAAGGCTACCTTCAAACTAACAGCTTCAAACTCAGTGCCTCTTTGCTTGACATCATGGAAAAATCTAAAGAAATCAGCCAAGAAAAAAATTGTAGACCTCCACAAGTCTGGTTCATCCTTGGGAGCAATTTCCAAATGCATGAAGGTACCACGTTCATCTGTACAAACAATAGTACGCAAGTATAAACACCATGGTACCACTCAGCCGTCATACAGCTCAAGAAGGAGACGCTTTCTGTCTCCTAGAGATTAATGTACTTTGGTGCGAAAAGTGCATATCAATCCCAGAACAACAGCAAAGGACCTTGTGAAGATGCTGGAGGAAACAGGTACAAAAGTATTTATATCCACAGTTAAACGAGTCCGAAATCGACATAACCTGAAAGGCCGCTCAGCATGGAAGAATCCACTGCTCCAAAACCGCCATTAAAAAAACAGGCTACGGTTTGCAACTGCACACGGGGACAAAGATCATACTTTTTGGAGAAATGTCCTCTGGTCTGATGAAACAAAAATCTAACGGTTTGTCCATAATGACCATCGTTATGTTTGGAGGAAAAAGGGGGAGGCTTGCAAGCCGAAGAACACCATCCCAACCATGAAGCACGTTGTGGGGGTGCTTTGCTGCAGGAGGGACTGGTGCACTTCACAAAATAGATGGCATCATGAGGCGGAAAAATTATGTGGATATATTGAGGCAACATCTCAAGACATCAGTCAGGATGTTAGAGCTTGGTCGCAAATGGGTCTTCCAAATGGTCAATGACCCCAAGCATACTTCCAAAGTTGTGGCAAAACGGCTTAAGGACAACAATGTCAACAATGTATTGGAGTGGCAATCATAAAGCCCTGATCCCAATCCTACAGAAATTGTGTGGGCAGAACTGAAAAAGTGTATGCAAGCAAGGAGGCCTACAAACCTGACTCAGTTCCACCAGCTCTGGGCCAGAATTCACCCAATTTATTGTGGGAAGCTTGCGGAAGGCTGCCCGAAACATTTGACCCAAGTTAAACAATTTAAAGGCAATGCTACCCAATACTAATTGAGTATATGTAAACTTCACGACCCACTGGGAATGTGATGAAAGAAATCAAAGCTGAAATAAATCATTCTCTCTACTATTATTCTGACATTTCCCATTCTTAAAATAAAGTGGTGATCCTAACTGACCTAAAACAGGGAATTTTTACTCAGATTAAACGTCCAACTTCAACTGTAGTAGAGAGGTCCAATATCTGCAGTTTATACCTGTTCTCATCTTGGAACGTTGGAACGTCCAGATGATGGATGCTAGGGTGAAGCGGCTCAGATTGGGCTGCACTCTCTTCCCAGCCTCTCTCAAGGTCAAACCATGGTTGATCACATTTTCCACCATAGTCGCCCGAATTTCATCGGAGTACTCTTCTTGTTCTTGGTCTTCCTCCACCTCCACCTCTACCTCCACCTCTTCCTCTACCTCCACTGCCATCTCCACCTCTACCTCTACCTCTACTTCCACCTCTACCTCTAACTCCACCTATACCTATTCCTCCACCGCCACCTCTACCTCCACGTCCGCCTCCACCTCCACCTCCACCTCCACCTCTACCTACACCTCTACCTCTACCTCCACCTCCACCTCTACCTACACCTCCACCTCTACCTCCACCTCCACCTCTACCTACACCTCCCTACCTCTACCTCCACGTCCACCTCCACCTCCACCTCCACCTCTACCTACACCTCTACCTCTACCTCCCACCTCCACCTCTACCTACACCTCCAACTCTACCTACACCTCCACCTCTACCTCCATCTCCACCTCCACCTCTACATCCACCTCTACCTCCACCTCCACCTCTACCTACACCTCTACCTCTACCTCCATCTCCACCTCCACCTCTACCTCTACCTCCACCTCCACCTCCACCTCCACCTCCACCTCTACCTCCACCTACACCTCCACCTATGGAGTGGACGATGCACTGGCAATATAACTGGTCGGTGGTCAATGTCCTATTTCAAGCTGTCCTATAAAATAGGATGTCTGTATTGACAGATCGTTGTTAGACTGTCTGTCTCTCCATAAACATTTGGCTGGGCTCTGTCAGTTTGTTGGATGGCGAGTGGCAACATATTTGGGCTTTGAAGAATGGTTCTGTCCTTGTGTGATGTATTTTATAGGACGGCTTGAAATAGGACATTGACCACCGGCCAGTTATATTGCCAGTGCATCGTCCACTCCATTTTCCCCAATGGTTTACACACTAAAACTAGCCCATGAGGCACAATGACCCAAATCTGTATCTCATTTAGCAGAACCATACACCAAATCTGTATTTCATTTAGCAGAACCATACACCAAATCTGTATCTCATTTAGCAGAACCATACACCAAATCTGTATCTCATTTAGCAGAACCATACATAATAATTTTAAAGTAGGCCTAAGTATGGGGAATGTGGCAGACATTTTCCACTGACGAAGGCTGTTTCTCCTTATAGTCTGTCTTAACCAGAGTGAGTCTTGTAGCCTGTCTTAACCAGACTGAGTCCTATAGTCTGTCTTAACCAGACTGAGTCTTATAGTCTGTCTTAACCAGACTGAGTCTTATAGCCTGTCTAACCAGACTGAGTCTTATAGTCTGTCTTAACCAGACTGAGTCCTATAGTCTGTCTTAACCAGATTGAGTCTTATAGCCTGTCTAACCAGACTGAGTCTTATAGCCTGTCTAACCAGACTGAGTCTTATAGCCTGTCTAACCAGACTGAGTCTTATAGCCTGTCATAACCAGACTGAGTCTTATCGTCTGTCTTAACCAGACTGAGTCTTATAGTCTGTCTTAACCAGACTGAGTCCTGCCTGTCTTAACCAGACTGAGTCCTATAGCCTGTCTTAACCAGACTGAGTCCTATAGTCTGTCTTAACCAGACTGTCTTATAGTCTGTCTTAACCAGACTGAGTCTTATAGTCTGTCTTAACCAGACTGAGTCTTATAGCGTGTCTAACCAGACTGAGTCTTATAGTCTGTCTTAACCAGACTGAGTCTTATAGCCTGTCATAACCAGACTGAGTCTTATAGCCTGTCATAACCAGACTGAGTCTTATAGCCTGTCTTAACCAGACTGAGTTTTATCATAAATGACACTATATTACACTTATAGTGCACTATGTTTGACCAGAGATCATAGGACTGTGGTCAAAATGAGTTCACAAGGGAAAATGGTGAAGTGAAGCAATGGTGAGTGCTGCTTTGAGTGGTCTTTGGCTCTGATTTAACACAGAGACTGAGCTGATGCCAATAAAGGGCCAATCCAGGATATGGAAAACAACAAAGTTGTCACCCTGCCACTTGAGAAGACAAGTGGTCCTTGGGGCTGGCGGGGTCCTCTGGGAGGCTAGCTGGTATCATCCTCTGGGAGGCTAGCTGGTATGGTCCTCTGGGAGGCTAGCTGGTATGGTCCTCTGGGAGGCTAGCTGGTGTGGTTATCTGGGAGGCTAGCTGGTATGGTCCTCTAGGAGGCTAGCTGGTATAGTCCTCTGGGAGGCTAGCTGGTATGGTTATCTGGGAGGCTAGCTGGTATGGTCCTCTAAGAGGCTGGCTGGTATGGTCCTCTAGGAGGCTAGCTGGTATGGTCCTCTGGGAGGCTAGCTGGTATGGTCCTCTAGGAGGCTAGCTGGTATGGTTATCTGGGAGGCTAGCTGGTATGGTCCTCTGGAAAGCTAGCTGGTATGGTCCTCAGGAAACCTAGCTGGCATGGTCCTCTGGGAAGCTAGCTGGTATTGTCCTCTGGGGGGCTAGCTGGTATGGTCCTCTGGGAAGCTAGCTGGCATGGTCCTCTGGGAAGCTAGCTGGTGTGCCTGAACTCAGAGAGACTGTGCTTCACTGTGTAGAGTTAACACTCAACATATAAGAAACAGAGAAGCAGTGGTCCTCGGCTTCAACAGGATCTCCGACATTTTATGGACAAACGTCAAATATTGCAGTCTATCTTTAATGATCTCTCTGCTATCTTACGGTAACACAGATACTTGAGCTAACAGCATTACCCTTTGCTGTTGTAAACTGCAATCGAAGACAGACGGACACAATAAAATCACATTTAATACGACTCCAGTCCTAAATGGGTCGGATGCTGTCATTTGGCATGGCATTCAGTTGTACGAATCTGAGGACTGATGTTTGGTTTTAGGAGAGTAGTCACATGCTGTTAAAATAAAAGGCCAGAATAATGGTTGGAATTAGTTTTGCTCTCGCAGTACTGCATTCCAAATTAACTCTTGTTTTGTGTTGTTGTGGGACTTAACAAGAACTCAAAATAAATGGTGAAAATGACTTGAGAGTCCAACGTTTGTTCACCGGGGGGGGTAAATGTAGATTTGTTACGGTTAATTAAGTCTATGCATTCATTCCGAATTTTGACAAAAAAATGAGTGCCTAGCACTGGGATTGAACTCGCACGCCTCAGAGAAAGAATTCTCCGTCCACAGCACCCTGTCTAGTGGCGAGCCTACCTCATGGTAATAATAGTGGTAGTGTTCATCGGTGCCTCTAGTGGTCAGTTTTGAAGGTGATTCCTGGCCTGGGGGATTTGGATAGACATTGGATTTGGCATTGGAACCGGTGCGACCTGGCAGGTGGGATAGGAGGCCCGGACACAGTCTAAGTTCAAGCTCTGTCAAATATAATATTACTTATCTGTTCTGAATACCTCAACATGTAATGAAATGTAAATGAAAAGGGCATATAAATACACTTAAAAAGATAACCATACAAAAAAACACAAAAAGAGAACATAAAACCATTGAAATTAGATCATTTTCCGAAGGTAAACTGAACCAATTTATTTTCCCTATGGATTTGAATTGGTTAAGTACGACAATCTGATAAATACATTCTCATCATTACATGTATAAACAAGCACCCTCACTATAACTGTATCAGTCCAATGGGCCAGAGATAACATCAGACATACTCCTCGCTCCGTATACGTCAATCACGCAATCATGGACGCGCACACACACACACGCACGCACACACACACACACACACACACACACACGCACACACACACACACACACACGCACGCACACACACACACACACACGCACGCACGCACACACACGCACGCACGCACACACACACACACACACACACACGCACGCACGCACGCACGCACGCACGCACACACACACACTGAATATAAGGTGCTATTTAGAAACTAAAAGTGTTATAAGGCTGTCCCCATAGGAGCACCCTTTGAACAACCTTTTTTGATTCCAGGTAGAACCCTTTTGGGTTCTATGTAGAACACTTTCCACAGAGGGTTCTACATGGAACCAAAAAAGGGATTCTACCTGGAACGAAAAGAGTTCTCCTATGGGGACAGCCGGAATAACCCATTCGGAACCCTTTTTTTTATCTTAGAGTGTAGAATTGAACTGATGTAATAGCCTGGCACTGTACGGACAGACTCCTGGCGTCTGGCAACTAGCGTGTGTCTGAGTGTGTGCATGCATGTGTTATGTGTGCGTCTGCTAGCAATCTGGGCCGGTTGAAAGGTTTCTGCTTAACTACTGTTCCCACAGCTTCAGTAAGGTATGTGAGGTCACCACCATTCAAACTAATCACAAACAACAGACATGGGGAGAGACTGCAGAGAGAGGGTTTTAGAGAGAGGGGTTTCTCCCGATGTGTGTGTGTGTGTGTGTGTGTGTGTGTGTGTGTGTGTGTGTGTGTGTGTGTGTGTGTGTGTGTGTGTGTGTGTGTGTGTTGCTACCAACCAGATGGCTCAAGATTGACTTCGAAATTGGACGTCTGAAAACACCTTCATAACCGCCCACTAGGGGGCAACAGCCCTATTATTGAGCCCTATTATCATCTAGTAGGATTGGGTTTTGCAACCGAACACTTTTCAGTGGTATATTTTTAAAAGTAAAGAAATCTCAATAACATTTGTAATGCCCCCTATCTTACATTGAGAACCTTTAATTATAAATTCATATGGGTTTCATGCCTATCTTTCACTCTTGAGTTTTCCATTAAATATCATGAGCACATTTAGTTCTCTCCCCAATACATTAGATAATGGCTCACCAGTTAGTCATTTTAACTACTGTTTATTCTAATAGCAAAAACAAATACAAGATACACATTTCAAAACAGCAGGGTAGCCTAGTGGTTAGAGTGTAGAGGGGGCAGGGTAGCCTAGTGGTTAGAGTGTAGAGGGGGCAGGGTAGCCTAGTGGTTAGAGTGTAGAGGAGGCAGGTAGCCTAGTGGTTAGAGTGTAGAGGGGGCAGGGTAGCCTAGTGGTTAGAGTGTAGAGGAGGCAGGGTAGCCTAGTGGTTAGAGTGTAGAGGAGGCAGGGTAGCCTAGTGGTTAGAGTGTAGAGGAGGCAGGGTAGCCTAGTGGTTAGAGTGTAGAGGGGCAGGGTAGCCTAGTGGTTAGAGTGTAGAGGAGGCAGGTAGTCTAGTGGTTAGAGTGTAGAGGGGGCAGGGTAGCCTAGTGGTTAGAGTGTAGAGGAGGCAGGTAGCCTAGTGGTTAGAGTGTAGAGGAGGCAGGTAGTCTAGTGGTTAGAGTGTAGAGGTGGCAGGTAGCCTAGTGGTTAGAGTGTAGAGGCGGCAGGGTAGCCTAGTGGTTAGAGTGTAGAGGTGGCAGGGTAGCCTAGTGGTTAGAGTGTAGAGGTGGCAGGGTAGCCTAGTGGTTAGAGTGTAGAGGGGGCAGGGTAGCCTAGTGGTTAGAGTGTAGAGGTGGCAGGGTAGCCTAGTGGTTAGAGTGTAGAGGAGGCAGGGTAGCCTAGTGGTTAGAGTGTAGAGGCGGCAGGGTAGCCTAGTGGTTAGAGTGTAGAGGCGGCAGGGTAGCCTAGTGGTTAGAGTGTAGAGGTGGCAGGGTAGCCTAGTGGTTAGAGTGTAGAGGAGGCAGGGTAGCCTAGTGGTTAGAGTGTAGAGGCGGCAGGGTAGCCTAGTGGTTAGAGTGTAGAGGGGCAGGGTAGCCTAGTGGTTAGAGTGTAGAGGCGGCAGGGTAGCCTAGTGGTTAGAGTGTAGAGGAGGCAGGGTAGCCTAGTGGTTAGAGTGTAGAGGAGGCAGGGTAGCCTAGTGGTTAGAGTGTAGAGGCGGCAGGGTAGCCTAGTGGTTAGAGTGTAGAGGAGGCAGGGTAGCCTAGTGGTTAGAGTGTAGAGGCGGCAGGGTAGCCTAGTGGTTAGAGTGTAGAGGAGGCAGGGTAGCCTAGTGGTTAGAGTGTAGAGGAGGCAGGTAGCCTAGTGGTTAGAGTGTAGAGGAGGCAGGGTAGCCTAGTGGTTAGAGTGTAGAGGGGCAGGGTAGCCTAGTGGTTAGAGTGTAGAGGAGGCAGGGTAGCCTAGTGGTTAGAGTGTAGAGGAGGCAGGGTAGCCTAGTGGTTAGAGTGTAGAGGTGGCAGGTAGCCTAGTGGTTAGAGTGTAGAGGAGGCAGGTAGCCTAGTGGTTAGAGTGTAGAGGAGGCAGGTAGCCTAGTGGTTAGAGTGTAGGGGCGGCAGGGTACCTAGTGGTTAGAGTGTAGAGGTGGCAGGGTAGCCTAGTGGTTAGAGTGTAGAGGTGGCAAATAGCCTAGTGGTTAGAGTGAGAGGAGGCAGGGTAGCCTAGTGGTTAGAGTGTAGAGGAGGCAGGTAGCCTAGTGGTTAGAGTGTAGAGGTGGCAGGTAGCCTTGGTTAGAGTGTAGAGGCGGCAGGGTAGCCTAGTGGTTAGAGTGTAGAGGGGGCAGGGTAGCCTAGTGGTTAGAGTGTAGAGGAGGCAGGGTAGCCTAGTGGTTAGAGTGTAGAGGGGGCAGGTAGCCTAGTGGTTAGAGTGTAGAGGTGGCAGGTAGCCTAGTGGTTAGAGTGTAGAGGTGGCAGGGTAGCCTAGTGGTTAGAGTGTAGAGGGGCAGGTAGCCTAGTGGTTAGAGTGTAATAGCCTAGTGGTTAGAGTGTAGAGGTGGCAGGGTAGCCTAGTGGTTAGAGTGTAGAGGAGGCAGGTAGCCTAGTGGTTAGAGTGTAGAGGAGGCAGGGTAGCCTAGTGGTTAGAGTGTAGAGGAGGCAGGGTAGCCTAGTGGTGGTTAGAGTGTAGAGGCGGCAGGGTAGTCTAGTGGTTAGAGTGTAGAGGAGGCAGGGTAGCCTAGTGGTTAGAGTGTAGAGGAGGCAGGGTAGCCTAGTGGTTAGAGTGTAGAGGGGGCAGGGTAGCCTAGTGGTTAGAGTGTTGAGGGGGCAGGGTAGCCTAGTGGTTAGAGTGTAGAGGAGGCAGGGTAGCCTAGTGGTTAGAGTGTAGAGGGGGCAGGGTAGCCTAGTGGTTAGAGTGTACAGGGTAGCCTAGTGGTTAGAGTGTAGAGGGCACAGGGTGCCTTGGTTAGAGTGTAGAGGGGGCAGGGTAGCCTAGTGGTTAGAGTGTAGAGGGGGCAGGGTAGCCTAGTGGTTAGAGTGTAGAGGCGGCAGGTAGCCTAGTGGTTAGAGCGTTGGACTAGTAACCGGAAGGTTGCAAGTTCAAACCCCCGAGCTGACAAGGTACAAATCTGTCGTTCTGCCCCTGAACAGGCAGTTAACCCACGGTTCCTAGGCCGTCATTGAAAGTAAGAATTTGTTCTTAACTGACTTGCCTAGTTAAATAAAGGTAAAATTAAAAAAAAAAAAAAAATTAAAAAGCTGAATAGAAAAAATAGTGGATGGTAATTTTTTATACAATATCTGACTATAACTTGACATGCACATAAAAAAAAAAAAAAAATGGTATCCAATGCCAGGTTGTGAGCATGTTAAAATGTGTCTTACAGTTTCATCAACCTTATAAAGTACATACGTAGGACAAATCATCAGAAATTAGGGTGTTGCAAAGCAGTAGACTACTAGGCTACTGTACAAAACGTAGCACAGTGTTGCAAAGCAGTAGGCTACTAGGCTACTGTACATAATGTAGCACAGTGTTGTAAAGCAGTAGACTACTAGGCTACTGTACATAACGTAGCACAGTGTTGCAAAGCAGTAGGCTACTAGGCTACTGTACAAAACGTAGCACAGTGTTGTAAAGCAGTAGGCTACTGTACATAACGTAGCACAGTGTTGTAAAGCAGTAGGCTACTGTACAAAACGTAGCACAGTGTTGTAAAGCAGTAGGCTACTGTACAAAACGTAGCACAGTGTTGTAAAGCAGTAGGCTACTAGGCTACTGTACCAAACGTAGCACAGTGTTGTAAAGCAGTAGGCTACTGTACCAAACGTAGCACAGTGTTGTAAAGCAGTAGGCTACTGTACAAAACGTAGCACAGTGTTGTAAAGCAGTAGGCTACTAGGCTACTGTACCAAACGTAGCACAGTGTTGTAAAGCAGTAGGCTACTGTACCAAACGTAGCACAGTGTTGTAAAGCAGTAGGCTACTGTACAAAACATAGCACAGTGTTGTAAAGCAGTAGGCTACTGTACAAAACATAGCACAGTGTTGTATGCCATGTATTACACATGAAACATAGTACAAGATCACCTTTTCTGTCACGCCTGCTCCCGCTAGAGTGTATTTTTTGTTGGTGACGTCGGGTCCTGGTGCCGGAGTCGATGGAACAGGGGGTGCCTCAGCTGGCTCATCGGGCTTCCACACCGTAGCTGGCTCGAGAGGTTTCCTTGCATCGGTTGGAACGGCAGGCTCCCACCCCACACCATGCCTTAGCCGGGTTGTCAGGCTCCCATGCCTCAGCGGAATCGTCAGGCTTTCACGCCTCAGCCGGCCTATCAGACTCCCATGCCTCAGCCGGCTCGTTAGGCTCCCACGCCTCAGCCGGCTCGTTAGGCTCCCACGCCTCAGTCGGCTCGTTAGGCTCCCACGCCTCAGTCGGCTTGTTAGGCTCCCACGCCTCAGTCGGCTCGTTAGGCTTCCACACCACAGCCGGCTCGTTGGGCTTCTATGCCTCAGGCGGCTTGTCCAGCGCCCGAGCCTCGGCCGGCACGTCAGGCTCACTCAGGTGGGACGCCGAGTGGCGCCCCTAGGGGGTTAATGTCATGCCTGCTCCTTCTCCCCGTCTCTAGCTCACGAGGGTGCCAGGCTGCCCATCAATACTCACACCTGTCACCGTCATTACGCGCATCAGCACTCATTGGACTCACCTGGACTCCTTCACATTCTGATTGCCTTCCCTATATCTGTCTGTAACTCACACTCACACTTTTCTGAGACATGTCAACTGGTACAATGCCGCCTGTCTCGAAATATATCAGTTTACAGTGTAGCAATGAAATTCAGATAACGAGTGGAATATATTGTTATATTATAACCCAGATATTTCAGCAGTAAATTGTACACTGCACTATCATTCCAAATGGGAGCACATTGAGTGACTCTTTCCACTTGGTCCTATTGAAGCACACCGGCTGATGGAGAACGAGGATGTGGTATTTACAGCCACATCAATTTATAATTGGGATTTTTACCTTAAAAAATAAATTGATGTTCAAATTTATTCAATTATAAGGTAAAAATACTAAAAGGTACATTGTTTAGCAGTTAGCAAACT
>NC_056446.1:40998714-41021214 GCF_018296145.1 Oncorhynchus tshawytscha | reverse complement strand
GTCCTCCTCCCAGGAGCCAGGAGATTACCCTGCGGGGTCAGAAACAGAGACAAGAGAATCCTGGGGTAAAATACTTCCACCTAAGCCAGTGTTCCACTACAACACGGAGCCAGATGAGTGCTCCGTCCACTTCAGGTGTGATACTATTTAAATCTCAATGTCTGTTGGTTACTGTTTGTTTCCTGTTGTGTTTCTATGTAATGTGTGAGTTTTGAAAATAATTTCCTCTTGTAGGATAATACATGTCAATCAATCAATCAATCAATCAATCAATCAATCAATCAATCAATCGCTTCAGCACCAGTCAGGCTACCGCCAGGCGCCTCCAGGCCCAGAGAGAAGAGTTGGCCTACCTGAAGGCTATACAGCATGGAAACCAGGCAGTGGTGGAGAACCTAGTCCAGTACATAGGAGCAGAGCTGGGGGAGGAGCAGCGCTATGAGGACGTCATCGAGGAAAACATAGTGGGCATCAGGTTTGTGACTATCCTTTGCAATTTTACATGTCATTACATTTTAGTCAGTATTACGCTATTATCTTACTGGCAGTGTATTGAAATAAGTTAGGGTTAAAACAACCACATATCATTGCAAGTAAAAATGACAAAATAACCATAATCTGCTAAATGAGTACTTTGGAGTGTGGTTCATTTAGATTCATCAGATGTGGTTCATTTAGATTTTCTACAGATTTAACAAACGAGGACAGAATCATCATTGAACGATAAGGTGAGTGAGAATACAATGTGCAATGCCATCAGGGAAGAGCAGCAGAGCTGTGATGGTGTATTATGTCATTATGTTGTGTATTATGTCATTATGTTGTGTATTATGTCATCAGGGAGGAGCACCAGAGCTGTGACGGTGTATTATGTCATTATGTTGTGTATTATGTCATTATGTTGTGTATTATGTCATCAGGGAGGAGCAGCAGAGCTGTGGGTGTATTATGTCATTATGTTGTGTATTGTGTCATTATGTTGTGTATTATGTCATCAGGGAGGAGCACAGAGCTGTAACTGTGTATTATGTCATCAGGGAGGAGCACCAGAGCTGTAACTGTGTATTATGTCATCAGGGAGGAGCACCAGAGCTGTAACTGTGTATTATGTCATCAGGGAGGAGCACCAGGCTGTGACGGTGTATTATGTCATTATGTTGTGTATTATGTCATTATGTTGTGTATTATGTCATCAGGGAGGAGCACAGAGCTGTAACTGTGTATTATGTCATCAGGGAGGAGCAGCAGAGCTGTAACTGTGTATTATGTCATCAGGGAGGAGCACCAGAGCTGTGACGGTGTATTATGTCATTATGTTGTGTATTGTGTCATTATGTTGTGTATTATGTCATCAGGGAGGAGCAAGAGCTGTGACGGTGTATTATGTCATTATGTTGTGTATTATGTCATTATGTTGTGTATTATGTCATCAGGGAGGAGCACCAGAGCTGTAACTGTGTATTATGTCATTATGTTGTGTATTATGTCATTATGTTGTGTATTATGTCATCAGGGAGGAGCAGCAGAGCTGTGACGGTGTATTATGTCATTATGTTGTGTATTATGTCATCAGGGAGGAGCAATCAGAGCTGTAATCAATGTATTATGTCATTATGTTGTGTATTATGTCATCAGGGAGGAGCACCAGAGCTGTGACGGTGTATTATGTCATTATGTTGTGTATTATGTCATCAGGGAGGAGCAGCAGAGCTGTGACGGTGTATTATGTCATTATGTCATCAGGGAGGAGCACAGAGCTGTAACTGTGTATTATGTCATCAGGGAGGAGCACCAGAGCTGTAACTGTGTATTATGTCATCAGGGAGGAGCACCAGAGCTGTAACTGTGTATTATGTCATCAGGGAGGAGCACCAGAGCTGTAACTGTGTATTATGTCATCAGGGAGGAGCACCAGAGCTGTGACGGTGTATTATGTCATCAGGGAGGAGCACCAGAGCTGTGACGGTGTATTATGTCATTATGTCATCAGGGAGGAGCACCAGAGCTGTGACGGTGTATTATGTCATCAGGGAGGAGCACCAGAGCTGTAACTGTGTATTATGTCATCAGGGAGGAGCACCAGAGCTGTGACTGTGTATTATGTCATCAGGGAGGAGCACCAGAGCTGTAACTGTGTATTATGTCATCAGGGAGGAGCACCAGAGCTGTGACGGTGTATTATGTCATTATGTTGTGTATTGTGTCATTATGTTGTGTATTATGTCATCAGGGAGGAGCAGCAGAGCGGTGACGGTGTATTATGTCATTATGTTGTGTATTATGTCATCAGGGAGGAGCACAGAGCTGGTGACGGTGTATTATGTCATTATGTTGTGTATTATGTCATCAGGGAGGAGCAGCAGAGCTGTGACGGTGTATTATGTCATTATGTTGTGTATTATGTCATTATGTTGTGTATTATGTCATCAGGGAGGAGCACCAGAGCTGTAACTGTGTATTATGTCATTATGTTGTGTATTATGTCATTATGTTGTGTATTATGTCATCAGGGAGGAGCAGCAGAGCTGTGACGGTGTATTATGTCATTATGTTGTGTATTATGTCATCAGGGAGGAGCAGCAGAGCTGTAACGGTGTATTATGTCATTATGTTGTGTATTATGTCATCAGGGAGGAGCACAGAGCTGTGACGGTGTATTATGTCATTATGTTGTGTATTATGTCATTATGTTGTGTATTATGTCATCAGGGAGGAGCACCAGAGCTGTGATGGTGTATTATGTCATTATGTTGTGTATTATGTCATCAGGGAGGAGCAGCAGAGCTGTGACTGTATTATGTCATTATGTCATCAGGGAGGAGCACAGAGCTGTAACTGTGTATTATGTCATCAGGGAGGAGCACCAGAGCTGTAACTGTGTATTATGTCATCAGGGAGGAGCACCAGAGCTGTGACGGTGTATTATGTCATTATGTTGTGTATTGTGTCATTATGTTGTGTATTATGTCATCAGGGAGGAGCAGCAGAGCGGTGACGGTGTATTATGTCATTATGTTGTGTATTATGTCATCAGGGAGGAGCACAGAGCTGTGACGGTGTATTATGTCATTATGTCATCAGGGAGGAGCACAGAGCTGTAACTGTGTATTATGTCATCAGGGAGGAGCACCAGAGCTGTGACGGTGTATTATGTCATTATGTTGTGTATTATGTCATCAGGGAGGAGCACAGAGCTGTAACTGTGTATTATGTCATCAGGGAGGAGCACCAGAGCTGTGACGGTGTATTATGTCATTATGTTGTGTATTGTGTCATTATGTTGTGTATTATGTCATCAGGGAGGAGCAGCAGAGCTGATGACGGTGTATTATGTCATTATGTTGTGTATTATGTCATCAGGGAGGAGCAGCAGAGCTGTGACGGTGTATTATGTCATTATGTTGTGTATTATGTCATTATGTTGTGTATTATGTCATCAGGGAGGAGCAGCAGAGCTGTGACGGTGTATTATGTCATTATGTTGTGTATTATGTCATCAGGGAGGAGCACCAGAGCTGTGACGGTGTATTATGTCATTATGTTGTGTATTATGTCATCAGGGAGGAGCAGCAGAGCTGTGACGGTGTATTATGTCATTATGTCATCAGGGAGGAGCACAGAGCTGTAACTGTGTATTATGTCATCAGGGAGGAGCAGCAGAGCGGTGACGGTGTATTATGTCATTATGTTGTGTATTATGTCATCAGGGAGGAGCACCAGAGCTGTAACTGTGTATTATGTCATCAGGGAGGAGCACCAGAGCTGTAACTGTGTATTATGTCATCAGGGAGGAGCACCAGAGCTGTGACGGTGTATTATGTCATTATGTTGTGTATTGTGTCATTATGTTGTGTATTATGTCATCAGGGAGGAGCAGCAGAGCGGTGACAGTGTATTATGTCATTATGTTGTGTATTATGTCATTATGTCATCAGGGAGGAGCAGCAGAGCGGTGACGGTGTATTATGTCATTATGTTGTGTATTATGTCATCAGGGAGGAGCAGCAGAGCTGTGACGGTGTATTATGTCATTATGTTGTGTATTATGTCATTATGTTGTGTATTATGTCATCAGGGAGGAGCACCAGAGCTGTAACTGTGTATTATGTCATTATGTTGTGTATTATGTCATTATGTTGTGTATTATGTCATCAGGGAGGAGCAGCAGAGCTGTGACGGTGTATTATGTCATTATGTTGTGTATTATGTCATCAGGGAGGAGCAGCAGAGCTGTAACGGTGTATTATGTCATTATGTTGTGTATTATGTCATCAGGGAGGAGCAGCAGAGCGATGACGGTGTATTATGTCATTATGTTGTGTATTATGTCATCAGGGAGGAGCAGCAGAGCTGTGACGGTGTATTATGTCATTATGTTGTGTATTATGTCATCAGGGAGGAGCACCAGAGCTGTAACTGTGTATTATGTCATCAGGGAGGAGCACCAGAGCTGTGACGGTGTATTATGTCATTATGTTGTGTATTATGTCATCAGGGAGGAGCAGCAGAGCGATGACGGTGTATTATGTCATTATGTTGTGTATTATGTCATCAGGGAGGAGCAGCAGAGCTGTAACTGTGTATTATGTCATTATGTTGTGTATTATGTCATTATGTTGTGTATTGTGTCATTATGTTGTGTATTATGTCATCAGGGAGGAGCAGCAGAGCTGTAACGGTGTATTATGTCATTATGTTGTGTATTATGTCATCAGGGAGGAGCAGCAGAGCTGTGACGGTGTATTATGTCATTATGTTGTGTATTATGTCATCAGGGAGGAGCAGCAGAGCTGTGACTGTGTATTATGTCATTATGTTGTGTATTATGTCATTATGTTGTGTATTATGTCATCAGGGAGGAGCACCAGAGCTGTGACGGTGTATTATGTCATTATGTTGTGTATTGTGTCATTATGTTGTGTATTATGTCATCAGGGAGGAGCAGCAGAGCGATGACGGTGTATTATGTCATTATGTTGTGTATTATGTCATCAGGGAGGAGCAGCAGAGCTGTGACGGTGTATTATGTCATTATGTTGTGTATTATGTCATCAGGGAGGAGCACCAGAGCTGTGACGGTGTATTATGTCATTATGTTGTGTATTGTGTCATTATGTTGTGTATTATGTCATCAGGGAGGAGCAGCAGAGCTGTAACGGTGTATTATGTCATTATGTTGTGTATTATGTCATCAGGGAGGAGCAGCAGAGCGATGACGGTGTATTATGTCATTATGTTGTGTATTATGTCATTATGTTGTGTATTATGTCATCAGGGAGGAGCAGCAGAGCTGTAACGGTGTAGTCCAGAAGGTGATGGAGGATCTGGAGGGACATCTGGAAGGAGATGTACTGGAGGCTCTGACTGGGATACGGAAGTAAGTACATGGATGAAACCAGTTAGTTATTCATCTCAATCTGTCAGTCTATTATTATAATAAATCCATTAATGTAATGTTTGTATGAGACTTAAACACCCAAAAGAGCAAACATAGGGCAAGGAAAAACCTTGACACAGCCATCCTCCTCCGGTCTGCCACTGAGAGATCCATTCCATAGACAGGACAGGCAGCCAGAGAGGAACAGAGACATTCACATACTGTATTAGCGTGATCTAATCTGCTGAGAGACAGGAACTCCTCCCGGCTCATTGATTAGTTTATACAGAGCTCTATTAACAGTCACCTTAGCAACCACTGTTTTCCCCCAGTCCATTAACGAGCCCCTTATTGACTCAGACTCCCTGTTCTTCCCAGACATTCACAACCCTACTGTGTCCTCATCAGAACCAAGATGTGGCCTGGGTCTGAGTGACGTATTTACCTTGATTACCATCAAGGCCTCTCTGTGGTTTAATTACTGTAATAAATCCTGTGTCCTCATCAGAACCCATTGTCTTACGTCAAACAACGTGCATTCATCTGTACTATGTACACCACCATTTCCCTCTTTACCATGTGTTTTCCAAACTTTCTCTACGTTTCCTGACTCCTCTCCTTCTCACCCTCCTACACTTCTTCCCTCCCTCCTACTCTTCTATCCTCCCTCCTGCATTTCTTCCCTCCCTCCTACTCTTCTATCCTCCCTCCTGCACTTCTTCCCTCCCTCCTACTCTTCTATCCTCCCTCCTACTCTTCTATCCTCCCTCCTGCACTTCTTCCCTCCCTCCAACTCTTCTATCCTCCCTCCTACTCTTCTTCCCTCCCTCCAACTCTTCTATCCTCCCTCCTACCCTCTTCCCTCCCTCCAACTCTTCTTCTCTCCCTCCAACTCCTATCCTCCCTCCTACTCTTCTTCCCTCCCTCCTACTCTTCTATCCTCCCTCTATCCTTCCCTCCTCCTACTCTTCTATCCTCCCTCCTACTCTTCTTCCCTCCCTCCAACTTTTCTATCCTCCCTCCAAATCTTCTTCCCTCCTCCCTACTCTTCTTCCCTCACTCCTACTCTTCTTCCCTCCCTCCAACACTTCTATCCTCCCTCCTACTCTTCTTCCCTCCCTCCTACTCTTCTATCCTCCCTCCTACTCTTCTTCTCTCCCTCCTACTCTTCTTCTCTCCTTTCTACTCTTCTTCTCTCCCACCTACTCCTCTTCCCTCCCTCCTACTCTTCTTCTCTCCCACCTACTCTTCTTCTCTCCCTCCTACTCTGCTTCTCTCCTTCCTACTCTTCTTCTCTCCCAACTACTCTTCTTCTCTCCCTCCTACTCTTCTTCTCTCCTTCCTACTCTTCTCTCCTCCCTACTGCTCTTCTTCCCTCCTTCCTACTCTTCTTCTCTCCTTCCTACTCTTCTTCCCTCCTTCCTACTCTTCTTCTCCCCCTCTTCTACTCTTCTCCTACCCTTCTCTCCCTCCTACTCTTCTTCACTCTCTCCTACTCTTCTTCTCTCCCTCCTACCCTTCTCTCCCTCCTACTCTTCTTCTCTCCTCCCTCCTACTCTTCTCTCCTCCCCCTACTCTTCTTATCTCCCTCCTACTCTTCTTCTCTCCTTCCTACTCTTCTCTCCTCCCTCATACTCTTCTCTCCTCCCTCCTACTATTCTTACCTCCCTCCTACTCTTCTTCTCTCCCTCCTACTCTTCTCTCCTCCCTCCTACTCTTTTTCTCTCCTTCCTACTCTTCTCTCCTCCCTCCTACTCTTCTCTCCTCCCTCCTACTCTTCTCTCCTCCATCCTACTCTTCTCTCCTCCCTCCTACTCTTTTTCTCTCCCTCTTGTTGACACTGTGTTTGTCTTGTCTCCTTGCATGGCAGAATCAAAGAGGTGTCCCTGCCTAACCTCTCCTCCATTCATACCGCTTTCCCTCTTTTATCTCCCTCCATCCTCTGCCCTCTCTCTCCCTCCCTCCATCCTCCCCTCTCTCCCTGCTAACCCTGTTTGTCTTGTCTCATTTCATGACAGAATAAAAGAGGAGTCCCTGCCTAACCTCCTCTTCTCCATTCCTACCACCTTTTCTCTCTGTCTTTGAGCTGACACTCCTCTCCCCGCTGACACTGTCTATTTAACTTGTCTCCTTTCATGACAGAATCAAAGAGGAGTCCCTGGCGTTCGAGGGCCTCTTCCAGGCAGCAGCAGACATCGCCATGAGGCTGGATACCTTGTCTCAGACCCTCCACGCCTCCTTCACCAAACAGCTCAAAGACTCTCTCAAAACTTTACGTCGCTAAGGAGATTGTCTGGTCTCAGAACTGTTTGTGCGGTCTCTCCAGTTCCTATGGTCTTTGCTGTGACTCTTTTGTAGCCTGGTCTCAGATATGTGTGTGCAAGAGAGCACAAACAGCTATTGGACCAGGCAACTAAGGCCTAGATTAAATCAGATCAAGTGTAAAGCGGCAATAGCCGACACCCACATAGCTGATGTTTTGGCGGAGGTGCAACTGCGTAGGAGCTTGTCAAAAATTAGTTGAGCAGCAGCTCATGTGATCATTGTCATGAAGTTCAGAACAAGAAAGTATAGGCCATATAGGAATAATTACACTGAAACTAAAAAAAATCATTCAATTAAGTAATGAAGATTTGATTAGCCTTATCGAGGTGTAGATTACATCTCAAACGCCAGTGTTCGAAATTTCTCTGAATGCGACTCCTCTGCAGCCAATTGCAATGTCCACTTTAGGTATAAATCTGGGAGCCGCTTGTGGATTTGACAGTTCTAATGCATTCCACCTCTGCCGCTGCCAAAACAACCGCTATGCAGATGTCTGCTAGCACAGATCTGATGGAATCTAGTCCTAAGTAGAACGCTCTACTCTTCTTCTCTCCCTCCTGCTCTTCTTCCCTCCTTCCTGCTCTTCTTCTCTCCCTTCTACTCTTCTTCTCTCCCTCCTACTCTTCTTCTCTCCCTCCTACTCTTCTTCTCTCCCTCCTACTCTTCTTCTCTCCTTCTCTTCTTCCCTCCCTCCTACTCTTCTTCCCTCCCTCCTACTCTTCTTCCCTCCATCCTGCTCTTCTTCCCTCCTACTCTTCTTCCCTCCTTCCTTCTTCTCTCCCTCCTACTCTTCCTCCTACTCTTCTTCCCTCCTTCCTGCTCTTCTTCTCTCCCTCCTACTCTTCTTCCCTCCTTCCTGCTCTTCTTCTCTCCCTCCTACTCTTCTTCCCTCCTTCCTACTCTTCTTCTCTCCCTCCTACTCTTCTTCCCTCCTTCCTGCTCTTCTTCTCTCCCTCCTACTCTTCTTCCCTCCTTCCTGCTCTTCTTCTCTCCCTCCTACTCTTCTTCCCTCCTTCCTGCTCTTCCTCCTACTCTTCAATAGGCAAGTCAGTTAAGAACAAATTCTTATTTTCAATGACGGCCTAGGAACAGTGGGTTAACTGCCTGTTCAGGGGCAGAACGACAGATTTGTACCTTGTCAGCTCAGGGATTTGAACTTGCAAACTTCCGGTTACTAGTCCAACGCTCTAACCACTAGGCTACTCTGTCGCACTCCTACTCTTCTTCTCTCCCTCCTACTTCCTTCCTACTCTTCTTCCCTCCCTCCTACTCTTTTTCTCTCCCTCCTACTCTTCTTTCCTCTCTCCTACTCTTCTTCCCCCCTCCTACTCTTCTTCCCCCCCTCCTACCCTTCTTCTCTCCCTCCTACTTCCTTCCTACTCTTCTTCCCTCCCTCCTACTCTTTTTCTCTCCCTCCTACTCTTCTTTCCTCCCTCCTACCTTTTTCTCTTCTTCTTCCCCCCTCCTACCCTTTTTCTCTCCCTCCTACTCTTCTTCCCTCCCTCCTACCCTTTTTCTCTCCCTCCTACTCTTCTTCCTCTCCCTCCTTCCCTTTTTCTCTCCCTCCTACTCTTCTTCCCTCCCTCCTACTCTTCTTCCCCCCCTAAACCTCTCCTGAACCTTTTTTTCTCCCTCCTACTCTTCTTCCCTCCCTCCTACCCTTTTTCTCTCCCTCCTACTCTTCTTCCCTCCCTCCTACCAAAATGCTTTTTTTCTCTTATTCCAAAAACTCCTACTCTTCTTCCCTCCCTCCTACTCTTCTTCCCTCCCTCCTACTCTTCTTCCCCCTCCTACTCTTCTTTCCTCTCTCCTACTCTTCTTCCCTCCCTCCTACTTTCTTCCCCCCCTCCTACGCTTCACCTTCCCTCCTTCAGGCTACTAATACAACCTTCAGCATCTGTGTCTCTCGTCAAAACCTAAACCTCTCTGGTCTGAACCTAGAGGTGTGTAGTTTTTTCTACTAAACAGATGCTCTGACAGGAATGTTCTTTCTGCTCAGTGTACTTTAAGTGAACCGTGAGTGTGCTGACAGCTATGGAATAAATGGTAGAGGATTTATGCTGAGATTTTGGACCAGAGATTTGTAATGAACAGTCACTGTACTGTACTGTACCGTAGCTGTTTAATACAGTAGCACTCATGTGTGACCAAACGCTATCAAAGACAAAATGCCAAGTCAGTACTTTTTCTGTTTACAATTATTCCAAAAAACATTAAGTTGTTCATACTGAGCAGTTCAGCATATAATTATATCATAGTATGTCATGTATTTCAAACCAGATTTTCCATCCAGTAAATTGCTATTATTACTGGATTTAAAAAAACAAAAACGAATATGTCAGTCGGAAGTTTTGAAACCAAATATATTTCGTTACGCCCAAACGGCATTTTATTCCCTGTTTGGTGCACTACTGTTGACCAAAGCCCTATTCAGGAGGGCACTATATCGGGAATAGGGTGGAATTTGTGACACAAGCTCTATATCTGTCATAGTAGTACCGGCAGCTCTGGTTAGCCTGAGTATTATGGTACATCTTTATTGGTCTGTCTAGGTACCAGGGTAGTATGGTCTGTCTGTATTGGTCTGTCTAGGTACCAGGGTAGTATGGTCTGTCTGTATTGGTCTGTCTAGGTACCAGGGTAGTATGGTCTGTCTGTATTGGTCTGTCTAGGTACCAGGTCTGTATTGGTCTGTCTAGGTACCAGGGTAGTATGGTCTGTCTGTATTGGTCTGTCTATGTACCAGGGTAGTATGGTCTGTCTGTATTGGTCTGTCTACGTACCAGGGTAGTATGGTCTGTCTAGGTACCAGGGTAGTATGGTCTGTCTGTATTGGTCTGGGTAAGGGTGGAGACCAGGACAGGTTCAGGGCAGATGCTTGAAGGGAGGTTCCCCTCTCTTGTTCTATGAAAGCAGAAGCCTGGAATACACACTGATCATCATTATGTTTCTCTGTTGTTTATCAGTGAAAATACACAAATGCAATTAGTGATATTCAGCTCAAATTCCAGGCTTGAAAACCAAAGGGTTTATTTGCAAATAAAGGGAATTGTATACAAATACAATGAAGCTTGGTCTCGCTGGGTTATATTTGAGAGGGGGTATGTTATGCTGTGAGGGAAATATGGTTTTCAGAGACATACTGTATATATTGTATGCAGTGAGTTGGTGAGGAAAGGGGCAGGCCGGGGTGATTGTGACTTTGACCCCCATTCCTTGTCAGAGTTCAAATGACAACCCCATGCTGTCAAATGGGTTGGAAACATAGGGTACATCCTAAATGACAGCCTAGTCCCTATATAGTGCACTACTTTATGGCACCCTATTCCCTATATAGCGCACTACTTTGGACCAGGGCCCAAGTATAGAGTGCTATTTGGTATGCACCTACACACAGCCCTGATCTGAAGTATACAAAACCAATTAGGCTTTATATAGATGGGTTCCACTGGGGTAATGTTGTGTAAGGTTACAGGGTGTAATGGTGTGTAAGGTTACAGGGGGTAATGTTGTGTATGGCTACAGGGGGTAATGCTGTGTATGGCTACCAGGGTAGTGCTGTGTATGGTTACAGGGGTAATGCTGTGTATGGTTACAGGGGGTAATGCTGTGTATGGATACCAGGGTAATGTTGTGTATGGTTACAGGGGTAATGCTGGGTATGGTTAGGGGGATAATGCTGTGTAAGGTTACAGGGGGTAATGTTGTGTATGGTTACAGGGGGTAATGTTGTGTATGGTTACAGGGTGTATTGTTGTGTATGGTTAGAGGGGGTAATGCTGTGTATGGTTACATGGGGCAATGTTGTATGGTTACAGGGGGTAATGTTGTGTATGGTTACAGGGGATAATGTTGTGTATGCTTACAGGTGGTAATGTTGTGTATGGTCACAGGGGGTAATGTTGTGTGGTTACAGGGGTAATGTTGTATGGTTACAGGGGTCACAGGGGGTATTGCTGTGTGGTTACAGGGGGTAATGTTGTATGGTTACAGGGGGTAATGTTGTATGGTTACAGGGGGTATTGTTGTATGGTTACAGGGGGTATTGTTGTGTATGGTTAGAGGGGGTAATTCTGTGTATGGTTAGCGGGGGTAATGTTGTATGGTTACAGGGGTCATGTTGTATGGTTACAGGGGGTAATGTTGTATGGTTACAGGGGGTAATGTTGTATTGTTACAGGGGTCATGTTGTATGGTTACAGGGGTAATGTTGTATGATTACAGGGGGTCATGTTGTATGGTTACAGGGGGTCATGTTGTATGGTTACAGGGGGTATTGTTGTGTATGGTTACAGGGGTATTGTTGTGTATGGTTAGAGGGGGTAATTCTGTGTATGGTTAGCGGGGGTAATGTTGTATGGTTACAGGGGGTCATGTTGTATGGTTACAGGGGGTAATGTTGTAAAGGAATCATAGTACTACCATGAGATGGTGGGGAGGCCATGCTGGTTATTGCCTGAGTTACTTTGACCCCCGTCCCTTTAAAAGGTCAAACAACGACATGAGATAATTTATCTCCTAGTCCGGCTCAGTGGGAGTTTCAACTTTAGTCTATATGAGTTTCTGTTCTGTCCCTAGTTCTCTTTCTGTTGTAGAAAGATGTACTGTATGTACTTGTTGTTGCAGTCTTTTATGGGAGGTGCCTTCACCCTTTCTTTTTTAGGATGTTTTTAATGTTGTAATTATGAAATGATAAAGACAAACCATGTTATGTCAAAATGTAGTAAATATTTTAACTAAATGTAATCGAAAATGTAATCTACGTAATCCCCAAAAGTAATTATTTATCATGAGAGGACCATAAATATTAACTTAGTGATGCTGCATATTCGTAGAAAGGTTCAAGTCTCACCTTTCTGGTAAAAATCGTTATAAATTGCTGAGGTGTCGTCACTTTTGAGGACACAAGCTCAAGTATATAGTACAAATATGATACATATTTTATATTATGGCATTCCTTTTCAACAAAACTATATGAATAAGTCTTGAAATGATTTATATGCTTTGTAAATATATTATAATCAAATTATGAAACAACTAAGTATAAGATTTCACCTTCCTTATAACTGTAAAATACAATTATTTTAGATGAATGGTTATAAATCAATCTCTGATGAAACCACTCTCTCCTGCTGTGCTACGATGTCAGGGTTTCCGGCATGTGTTTTGTCAGTTGTTTGTGACGTAGGGTTCAGCCGGGAGTTGATGGACAGTCGGAAGAGCGAATTAAAATGGTGGGAGGGACATCCCAGCGTCAAGTGGTTTCAGATTTCACATCCTACGTCACACAGGCTCAGACAATATACTACTGTGTCCGTGGGAACAAGGACTGTCGTTCACAGCAAGCCATTTCCAATTCAATTCAAGGGCTTTATTGGCATGGGAAACATGTGTTAACATTGCCAAAGCAAGTGAGGTAGATAATATATAAAGTGAATATATAAAGTCAAATAAACAATAAAAATTAACAGTAAACATTACACATACAGAAGTTTCAAAACAATAAAGACATTACAAATGTCATATTATATATATATACAGTGTTCTAACAATGTACAAATGGTTAAAGGACACAAGATAAAATAAATAAGCATAAATATGTGTTGTATTTACAATGGTGTTTGTTCTTCACTGGTTGCCCTTTTCTCATGGCAACAGGTCACACATCTTGCTGCTGTGATGTCACACTGTGGAATTTCACCCAACAGATATGGGAGTTCCATCTAAGTTGTCTACAGATCGATTTATAAGCAAAAATGTTGGTTGGAACCGGTCCCAGGACAATGCATTTCCCCCAAACAGGGGACTTTACATCAGTATAGGACATATATTTATGTTACAGTTGTTTTATTGAATCCTGATGAAAATAAACTTCTATCTAAAAATATGTTTTTGTTGTTGTTGTGCAAAATGTTTTTCTCAATCCGTTCATTCACCTGTGCTGCCCTCTAGCTGTCTCTTACAATAACATCAACTAACTCATAGCCATAAGCACTTCTTCAGCTGTGTCCCAAACTCTTTTCCTATCAGTGGTCCATCCATCATCCAGTCATTAACAAGTTAGTCTTTGGTTCTAGAGACTCTTGAATAGAGCATATCATACCCACATAGCTCAGCGCTACACATTCAAGTAACACTGCGCAAAATAAGTACAAAAAACTTATTATTTTTTGTATATTCACACAGAAAAAAAGCAAAATGAACTTTTATTTAAATGAAAGTTATACCTAGTCTGCGATGACATTTTTAGTTGCCTCCTGTTTCATTATTTTGTTTTACTCGTTCTTTGAAAGTACACAACTGTTTAATGTTGACATGGCCATGTCAAGGCTTTATGGAGATTCAATCTAGTTCTCCTGCGTCTCTTACCATATATGGGCAGCGGGGGAGAGAGTCCGGGAAGGAGGGAGAGTAGACTCGGTCAGTCAATGCCACCGCTGCAGGGGCAGTGGGATGGGGCAGGGGCACGGGATGGGGCAGCGGCACGGGATGGGGCAGCGGCACGGGGGCATGGGATGGGGCAGCGGGGGATGGGGCAGCGGGATGGGGCAGCGGCACGGGATGGGGCAGGGGCAGTGGGATGGGGCAGCGGCACGGATGGGGCAGGGGCAGTGGGATGGGGCAGCGGCACGGGATAGGGCAGCGGGATGGGGCATGGGGCAGGGGCAGTGGGATGGGGCAGCGGCACGGGATGGGGCAGCGGCACGGGATGGGGCAGGGGCAGTGGGATGGGGCAGCGGCACCGGATGGGGCAGGGGGCAGCGGCACGGGATGGGGCAGCGGCACGGGATGGGGCAGCGGCACCGGATGGGGCAGCGGCACGGGATGGGGCAGCGGCACGGGATGGGGCAGAGGCACGGGATGGGGCAGCGGCACGGGATGGGGCATGGGGGATGGGGCAGCGGCACGGGATGGGGCAGCGGGGATGGGGCAGCGGCACGGGATGGGGCAGCGGCACCGGATGGGGCATGGGGCAGCGGCACGGGATGGGGCAGGGGCAGGCGGCACCGGATGGGGCAGCGGCACCGGATGGGGCAGCGGCACGGGATGGGGCAGGGGCAGTGGGATGGGGCAGCGGCACGGGATGGGGCAGCGGCACGGGATGGGTCAGGGGCAGTGGGATGGGGCAGCGGCACGGGATGGGGCAGCGGCACGGGATGGGGCAGCGGCACGGGATGGGGCAGGGGCAGTGGGATGGGGCAGCGGCACGGGATGGGGCAGCGGCACGGGATGGGGCAGCGGCACGGGATGGGGCAGCGGCACGGGATGGGGCAGCGGCACGGGATGGGGCAGCGGCACCGGATGGGGCACCGGCACCGGATGGGGCAGCGCTCCGGATGGGGCAGCGGCACGGGATGGGGCAGCGGCACCGGATGGGGCAGCGCACGGGATGGGGCAGCGGCACGGGATGGGGCAGCGGCACGGGATGGGGCAGGGGCAGTGGGATGGGGCAGGGGCAGTGGGATGGGGCAGCGGCACGGGATGGGGCAGGGGCAGTGGGATGGGGCAGCGGCACCGGATGGGGCAGCGGCACCGGATGGGGCACCGGCACCGGATGGGGCAGCGCTCCGTTTTTTACGCATTTGGATACATACAGCTGCTAAACGGAAACGTTGACGAGGACAGAGACGGAGAGTTGTGGAAACGACGGAGTTAAAAGTTATTCAATCAGATTAATTAATTATCATCTCTAAAGAGCACACCACTAGAAGTGGCGTTAACGTCACTCTCTCCCGCCTATCAAGCGCCTAGTATGCGATATCTGAAGTGAGGCACGGCGTCCGCTTGTCCTGATATGCCTCATACGCGAAGATGACAGGACGAGAGCGCATCTCAAGAATTGACACGGAAGCCGACTTTCTCCCCTACGTCATCATTGTTTCAAGATAACCTTTCCGGAGAGACTATCATCATATTACAAAGTCGGTGGTTTTTGATTGAAGAGAGATTTAGATAGAAACTAGATGCTTTTCAGGGAAGTAGAAAGATAGAAAGTCACCGCGGGTGAAATATGGAGCGCGGATTATTCAACCACCTGTTCTCAGCTAGGACCACTGCGTTCTGTTGTTTCTTCTTATGTGAGTCAAGTAAGTTCGTTTTATTATTTATTTGGGCTTAGATTTATCTCCTGACATTTATTGCGGTTTTTTTTCTTTCGTTTTTTTCTTTACCAAGGTGTGTGAATGCCATTGCTATGCCATTCAATGATGCAGCCGTTTAAACCTACCATGTCAGTTCCTTCATTGACAATGTGCCTAAGTCGATTTCACCATAAATAAGAAATGACGTACCATGTTCTCTCGTTCTGTGGTTCCATCGTTCCAAAACTCTCAGAATTCTCCCGCCTTTTCAATCATTTCCTCGTGTTTAAATCGACTGCTACAGCAGATGCGCTGTTGTCTGGGATCTAAAACAACCTGCTTATCGCCTTCTCGTTACTTTCTAAATGAGCCTGAGCACTGTACGCCACTCTTGATTTCTCATTCATTAAATTGCTTATTTCTCATTAAAGCTTCGGGCTAACACAACAGTTGAATACCCCCACATAACTCTAAATGTGGCAGCCGCAGACACATTGACGAGAGTTGTGCAGCTGGCTACCGTGGCTTATGCACTTCGAAGTGGAATGGGGAGGATTTTCAGACAATTTCTCCCAAGAGCACGTTTGGCCCGAGAAGTTGCTGACTCCTTCAGAGGGAGCCACTCTAGGGTACACTCTGAAACAACACACACACACACACACACACACACACACACACACACACACACACACACACACACACACACACACACACACACACACACACACACACACACACACACACACACACACACACACACACACACACACACACACACACACACACAACACTCTAATGTGCTGCCCAAGGGGCTACACGCCCTGCCGAAACAATTTGATCAGTGTCCAAGATCCCAAAGATCCAAGCGCTAGACATGGAACTGAGGTGTCATCTCTTCTTTTCTCACTCCGTTGACAGGCGGGGCTTTGATCTGCGGTGTTCGATGGCTTTTTGTCAAACCCGGAGCATCTGGTCTCGGATAGTCTCTGCAGCGTGCTGGTCTTATTCCAGACGGAAGGACAGATGCGTAGTCACAGCGGAGCTTCAAGTACGCGCATAATTGAAGTATGGTGTGATGCAAAGAAGATGCCTTGCCAGAATTAGAACACGTGCATTTTTGTAAGACTGTGGTAGACCAAATATTTTTTTTTGCAACGTATCCTATCTACAGGTTACATAAATAGTGTCATAGCAGTTTGTACACGTTCCTGATCTCCAACCTACCTCAGCTAGGTAATTGGTTCATAACGACATGAATCACTTTAATAGACTCTAATAGTATTACATTCAGCCCACAGGTCACTATTAGAGCTTTGAATTGCCACAACCTCCCTTCAATGCCATTTAGTCCTTTCCCATCTAAACTCTCCTGGTGCTTGCCTTCCTCCACAGACCTGTCTGACTGACTGACTGGTTGGCTGGCTGACTGACTGAATGACTGGCTGACTGAATGACTGGCTGGTTGGCTAGCTGACTGAATGACTGGCTGGCTGAATGACTGGCTGGTTGGCTAGCTGACTGAATGACTGGCTGGCTGAATGACTGGCTGGTTGGCTAGCTGACTGAATGACTGGCTGGTTGGCTGGCTGGCTGACTGAATGACTGGCTGGTTGGCTGACTGACTGAATGACTGGCTGGTTGGCTGACTGACTGAATGACTGACTGGTTGGTTGGCTGGCTGGCTGACTGAATGACTGGCTGACTGAATGACTGGCTGGTTGGCTAGCTGACTGAATGACTGGCTGGTTGGCTGGCTGGCTGACTGAATGACTGAATGACTGGCTGGTTGGCTGACTGACTGAATGACTGGCTGGTTGGCTAGCTGACTGAAAGACTGGCTGGTTGGCTGGCTGGCTGACTGAATGACTGGCTGGTTGGCTGACTGACTGACTGACTGACTGACTGGTTGGTTGGCTGGCTGGCTGACTGAATGACTGGCTGGTTGGCTGGCTGACTGAATGACTGAATGACTAAAAATGACTGGCTGGTTGGCTAGCTGACTGAATGACTGGCTGGTTGGCTAGCCGGCTGGCTGACTGAGTGACTGGCTGGTTGGCTGGCTGGCTGACTGAATGACTGGCTGGTTGGCTGACTGACTGAATGACTGACTGGTTGGTAGGCTGGCTGGCTGACTGAATGACTGGCTGGTTGGCTGGCTGACTGACTGATTGGCTGGATTGACTGACTTGCTGGTTTGACTGACTGACTGGTTCTCTGTCTGACTGACTGATTTACTGTCTGACTGGCAGGCTGGCTGTTTTGCTGACTGACAGGACCTGATTTGCTGCCTCGTAGGGTTGTTGGCCCTGGCCTTCCTCCACTGGCTGGCTGGCTGGTTTTCTGACTCGCTGACTGGCTGACTGATTAACTTGCAAACTGCCTGACTGGGTGGGTGGTTGTCTGGCTGGGTGGGTGGCTGCTTGGCTACTTTAGACAAGGCGATAATAATGACATGCTGTTGTGATCCAGAGGAGGATGACTTACAGGTTGGTAATGGTGGTGGCACACACACACACACACACACACACACACACACACACACACACACACACACACACACACACACACACACACACACACACACACACACACTGGTGCAAGTGACAAAGTGACTTGTCCTGGTGTAATATGAATGGACACTTTGTCAAAAATACATATCAACAACTTTCAAAATATTCATCATGCACCTACGAACATGAGAGCACAAAACATATGGGCCAAAATGGAGAAACTCCGTCAGGGGAAAGGGTTTGTACCAGTTATAAACTGGCAGGTAGACAGGAAAGGGTTTGTACCAGTTATAAACTGGCAGGTAGACAGGAAAGGGTTTGTACCAGTTATAAACTGGCAGGGAAACAGGAAAGGGGTTGTACCAGTTATAAACTGGCAGGGAAACAGGAAAGGGTTTGTACCAGTTATAAACTGGCAGGTAAACAGGAAAGGGTTTGTACCAGTTATAAACTGGCAGGTAAACAGGAAAGGGTTTGTACCAGTTATAAACTGGCAGGTAAACAGGAAAGGGTTTGTACCAGTTAAAGTTGACTGCTGATATATGTTTCAGGCAGGTGTCACGTAGGAAACTGGCAGGTGTCACGTAGGAAACTGGCAGGTGTCACACACTAAACTGGCAGGTGTCACACACTAAACTGGCAGGTGTCACACACTAAACTGGCAGGTGTCACACACTAAACTGGCAGGTGTCACACACTAAACTGGCAGGTGTCACACACTAAACTGGCAGGTGTCACACACTAAACTGGCAGGTGTCACACACTAAACTGGCAGGTGTCACACACTAAACTGGCAGGTGTCACACACTAAACTGGCAGGTGTCACACATTAAACTGGCAGGTGTCACACACTGGCAGGTGTCACACACTTAGCTGGCAAACTGGCAGGTGTCACACACTTAGCTGGCAGGTGTCACACACTAAACTGGCAGGTGTCACACACTAAACTGGCAGGTGTCACACATTAAACTGGCAGGTGTCACACATTAACCTGGCAGGTGTCACACACTAAACTGGCAGGTGTCACACACTAAACTGGCAGGTGTCACACACTAAACTGGCAGGTGTCACACACTAAACTGGCAGGTGTCACACATTAAACTGGCAGGTGTCACACACTAAACTGGCAGGTGTCACACATTAAACTGGCAGGTGTCACACATTAAACTGGCAGGTGTCACACATTAAACTGGCAGGTGTCACACATTAAACTGGCAGGTGTCACACACTAAACTGGCAGGTGTCACACACTTAGCTGGCAGGTGTCACACACTAAACTGGCAGGTGTCACACATTAACCTGGCAGGTGTCACACACTAAACTGGCAGGTGTCACACACTAAACTGGCAGGTGTCACACACTTAGCTGGCAGGTGTCACACACTAAACTGGCAGGTGTCACACATTAACCTGGCAGGTGTCACACATTAACCTGGCAGGTGTCACACACTAAACTGGCAGGTGTCACGCACTAAACTGGCAGGTGTCACGTAGGAAACTGGCAGGTGTCACACACTAAACTGGCAGGTGTCACACACTAACCTGGCAGGTGTCACACACTTAGCTGGCAGGTGTCACACACTAAACTGGCAGGTGTCACACACTTAGCTGGCAGGTGTCACACACTAAACTGGCAGGTGTCACACACTAAACTGGCAGGTGTCACACATTAAACTGGCAGGTGTCACACACTAAACTGGCAGGTGTCACACATTAAACTGGCAGGTGTCACACATTAAACTGGCAGGTGTCACACACTTAGCTGGCAGGTGTCACACACTAAACTGGCAGGTGTCACACATTAACCTGGCAGGTGTCACACACTAAACTGGCAGGTGTCACACATTAAACTGGCAGGTGTCACACACTAAACTGGCAGGTGTCACACACTTAGCTGGCAGGTGTCACACACTAAACTGGCAGGTGTCACACATTAACCTGGCAGGTGTCACACACTAAACTGGCAGGTGTCACATACTAAACTGGCAGGTGTCACACATTAACCTGGCAGGTGTCACACACTAAACTGGCAGGTGTCACACATTAAACTGGCAGGTGTCACACACTAAACTGGCAGGTGTCACGCACTAAACTGACAGGTGTCACACACTTAGCTGGCAGGTGTCACACACTAAACTGGCAGGTGTCACACATTAACCTGGCAGGTGTCACACACTAAACTGGCAGGTGTCACACACTAAACTGGCAGGTGTCACACACTTAGCTGGCAGGTGTCACACACTAAACTGGCAGGTGTCACACATTAACCTGGCAGGTGTCACACATTAACCTGGCAGGTGTCACACACTAAACTGGCAGGTGTCACGCACTAAACTGGCAGGTGTCACGTAGGAAACTGGCAGGTGTCACACACTAAACTGGCAGGTGTCACACACTAACCTGGCAGGTGTCACACACTTAGCTGGCAGGTGTCACACACTTAGCTGGCAGGTGTCACACACTAAACTGGCAGGTGTCACACACTAAACTGGCAGGTGTCACACATTAAACTGGCAGGTGTCACACACTAAACTGGCAGGTGTCACACATTAAACTGGCAGGTGTCACACATTAAACTGGCAGGTGTCACACACTTAGCTGGCAGGTGTCACACACTAAACTGGCAGGTGTCACACACTAAACTGGCAGGTGTCACACATTAAACTGGCAGGTGTCACACACTAAACTGGCAGGTGTCACACATTAAACTGGCAGGTGTCACACATTAAACTGGCAGGTGTCACACACTTAGCTGGCAGGTGTCACACACTAAACTGGCAGGTGTCACACATTAACCTGGCAGGTGTCACACACTAAACTGGCAGGTGTCACACATTAACTGGCAGGTGTCACACACTAAACTGGCAGGTGTCACACATAGCTGGCAGGTGTCACACACTAAACTGGCAGGTGTCACACATTAACCTGGCAGGTGTCACACACTAAACTGGCAGGTGTCACATACTAAACTGGCAGGTGTCACACATTAACCTGGCAGGTGTCACACACTAAACTGGCAGGTGTCACACATTAAACTGGCAGGTGTCACACACTAAACTGGCAGGTGTCACGCACTAAACTGGCAGGTGTCACACACTAAACTGGCAGGTGTCACACATTAACCTGGCATGTGTCACACATTAAACTGGCAGGTCATGAGGATATTTGTTCACATATAATTCACATTCATTGAATAGAGAACAGAAATGGTTTATTTTTTTGGTGTCAGTGTCATCCTGAATGACAGCTTACTGGCAGCTCAACAATAGGTTGTGTTTGTATGAGGTTGACCCCACAACACCTTCTGACTGAGACGGATGGATTAGCTCCCAGCTCATCCCTGTGGTGTGTCCTAAATGGTAGCCTGTATTCCCTGTAGTGCACTAGTGTTGATCAGAGCCCTATGGGAATGGCACTATAAAGGGAATAAGGTACCATTTGGTAAACATACCCTGCTCTGTTAGCTGCTGGAAGTAATGATGCGTGTAATTTACTGTGATTACGTTGATGAAGGGGCCAGTGGGAATCCCTTAGAATGAGATGGGGGGGGGAGAAGGAGTTCTTCCTTGTGTTTTTTGTTTTACTTTTTTGCTCAACCCTTTGCGGCACCCAGACTGAACCGTCCCCCTGTCCAGACTGAACCGTCCCCCTTGTCCAGACTGAACCGTCCCCCCTGTCCAGACTGAACCGTCCCCCTGTCCAGACTGAACCGTCCCCCTGTCCAGACTGAACCGTCCCCCTGTCCAGACTGAACCGTCCCCCTGTCCAGACTGAACCGTCCCCCTTGTCCAGACTGAACCGTCCCCTGTCCAGACTGAACCGTCCCCCTGTCCAGACTGAACCGTCCCCCTGTCCAGACTGAACCGTCCCCCTGTCCAGACTGAACCGTCCCCCTTGTCCAGACTGAACCGTCCCCCTTGTCCAGACTGAACCGTCCCCCTGTCCAGACTGAACCGTCCCCCTTGTCCAGACTGAACCGTCCCCCTGTCCAGACTGAACCGTCCCCCTGTCCAGACTGAACCGTCCCCCTGTCCAGACTGAACCGTCCCCCTGTCCAGACTGAACCGTCCCCCCCTGTCCAGACTGAACCGTATCTCCTGTCCAGACTGAACTGTCCCCCTGTCCAGACTGAACCGTCCCCCTGTCCAGACTGGACGGTCTCCCCTTGCCCAGACTGAACTGCCTGCCCAGACTGAACCGCCTGCCCA
>NC_056446.1:40996459-40998614 GCF_018296145.1 Oncorhynchus tshawytscha | reverse complement strand
CCCAGACTGAACCGCCTGCCCAGACTGAAATGCCCCGCTTCCAGACTGAACCGTCCCCCCTGCCAAGACTGAACCGTCCCCCCTTACCCAGACTGAACCGCCTGCCCAAACTGAACTGCCCCCCTTGCCCAGACTGAACCGTCCCCCTTGCCCAGACTGAACTGTCCCCCCTGCCCAGACTGAACCGCCTGCCCAGACTGAACCGTCCCCCCTGCTCAGAGTGAACCGTCCCGCGGCCCACTCCTACTCTATACATTATACAAGACAAGCCCCTCAGACAAAAACATTCAATCAAAACATTCAATCAAATGATATGTATAAATGCATAATTATACCTATGTAACCTGCCTAAATGTAGCCTAAATGACTATAGACCCGTAGCACTCACGTCTGTAGCCATGAAATGCTTTGAAAGGCTGGTCATGGCTCACATCAACACCAATATCCCAGAAACCCTAGACCCACTCCAATTTGCATACCGCACCAAGAGATCCGCATATGATGCAATCTCTATTGCACTCCACACTGCCCTTTCCCACCTGGACAAAAGGAACACCTATGTGAGAATGCTATTCATTGACTACAGCTCAGCGTTCAACACCATAGTGCCCTCAAAGCTAATCATATCAAATCAAATCAAATGTATTTATATAGCCCTTCTTACATCAGCTGATATCTCAAAGTGCTGTACAGAAACCCAGCCTAAAACCCCAAACAGCAAGCAATGCAGGTGTAGAGGCACGGTGGCTAGGAAAAACTCCCTAGAAAGGCCAAAACCTAGGAAGAAACCTAGAGAGGAACCAGGCTATGTGGGGTGGCCAGTCCTCTTCTGGCTGTGCCGGGTGGAGATTATAACAGAACATGGCCAAGATGTTCAAATGTTCATAAATGACCAGCATGGTCGTATAATAATAAGGCAGAACAGTTGAAACTGGAGCAGCAGCACAGTCAGATGGAAGTTGAAACTGGAGCAGCAGCACGGCCAGGTGGACTGGGGACAGCAAGGAGTCATCATGTCAGGTAGTCCTGGGGCATGGTCCTAGGGCTCAGGTCAGTTGAAACTGGAGCAGCAGCACGGCCAGGTGGACTGGGGACAGCAAGGAGTCATCATGTCAGGTAGTCCTGGGGCATGGTCCTAGGGCTCAGGTCCTCCGAGAGAGAAAGAAAGAGAGAAGGAGAGAATTAGAGAACGCACACTTAGATTCACACAGGACACCGAATAGGACAGGAGAAGTACTCCAGATATAACAAACTGACCCTAGCCCCCCGACACATAAACTACTGCAGCATAAATACTGGAGGCTGAGACAGGAGGGGTCAGGAGACACTGTGGCCCCATCCGAGGACACCCCCGGACAGGGCCAAACAGGAAGGATATAACCCCACCCACTTTGCCAAAGCACAGCCCCACACCACTAGAGGGATATCTTCAACCACCAACTTACCATCCTGAGACAAGGCTGAGTATAGCCCACAAAGATCTCCGCCATGGCACAACCCAAGGGGGGGCCTAATCACCTAATCTAATCACCTTATCACCTAATCACTAAGCTAAGGACCCTGGGACTAAACACCTCCCTCTGCAACTGGATCCTAGACTTCCTGACGGGCCGCCCCCAAGTGGTAAAAGATGAAAAGATTTGGCATGGGTCCTCAGATCCTCAAAAGGTTTTACAGCTGCACCATTGACAGCATTGCGGGTTGCATCACTGCCTGGTATGGCAACTGCTCGGCCTCTGAACGCAAGGCAGTACAGAGGGTAGTGCGAACGGTCCTGTACATCACCGGGGCCAAGCTTCCTGCTACCCAGGACCTCTATGCCAGGCGATGTCAGAGGAAGGCCCTAAATATGTCAAAGACTCCAGCGACCCAAGTCATAGACTGTATTCTCTGCTGCTGCATGGCAAGCGGTACCGGAGCACCAAGTCTAGGTCCAATATGCTTCTAAACAGCTTCTATCCTCAAGCCATAAGGCTCCTGAACAGCTAATCAAATGGCGACCCAGACTATTTGCACCCCCCCCCTCCTTCTACGCTGCTGCTACTCTCTGTTAACACAGCCACTTTAATAACTCTACCTACATGTACATATTACCTAAATGACCTCGACACCGGTGCCCCCACACATTGACTCTGTACCGGTACCCCCTGTTTCT